>NW_020955232.1:1034698-1314529 GCF_003031625.1 Empidonax traillii
AAAAAAAAAAAGTAAAACCCCCAAAACAAACAATTAAAAAATCTCAACCACCAAACAGTATGAAAAAAACCAGTACTTTAGAGATGAAGTATGACTTCATCATAAAACTTCAGTTGCTAGTGGTGACTGACCAATATTGCAACATCATTTCTAGAGGTAATAATAAACTGCTATCATCTTTAATTCTGCAGAAGCACAAATTCAGGGCTAATGTTCACCCACCTCCAGGGTGGAGCAGAGTGGCTGGTTTGCACCATGGATCTTTTGTAAGCACAGAAACAAGCCACGAGGAACAACAGCATACAGATCATGTTTTAAGTAGTCAAATAGATATGCATATTGTGGTTTATCTGATAGACCTGTGCCCCTTAAAACCCCTTAAACAAGTGATGGCCAAGGGCTCCAAGGGTGCTCACCATAGTCACGTCTATATTTCATGAGAAGAAGCACAGAGCAGGAACTGCAACCCAACAGCACACACACAAGAGTTAACACCCCATTCCCCTGAGAAGTGCCAGGGATTTATGGCTCTCCTGGGGGATTTGCTGCCGTTTCAGCCATGCTCCAGAAGTCCCATGGAGTGTTTTCTGCTGCGCTGGATCAGCAGCGGCATTTCCTGGAGCACCTGTGTTTTTCTTGGAGGTGTCTCATCTCCGTACTGACCAGACCTGATGTTGCTTATCTTCAGTGATTAGATCAGCTCATATCTCCAGGACTGGAAGGAATGATATAAAAACATACCATCCTACACCATCTCGAATGACCTGCCAGGAAGCAGTTTATTTGTATGTCCCAGGCACTCAATCTGCTCTGTAGATATGTGCAAGCAGACAGGTGCAGATTTAGCAGGAAAGCCCCCAGGAAAGTGCTTTAACCCTGTTATCAGCCATTCACATTACCAGGTAAGGTTGTACAATCCACTGCATCACTCAGGATCACCTGGCAGCTTCCCAGACTCTTTTGCCACTGCTTTGGTTGTAGCCACGTCCACCCTGACTAGCAGAACGTGGTTGTCACACCTTCTGGAAGTAACCAAGGTGTTTGGGTGAAATCAGATGTCGCCTGAGTCAGGCGTTTAAAAATGGTCCTTGAATAAAAACCAGGATCAGTTATCAGATGGTGCAGGATGGTCTGTCAGTGCCAACACCCACTGCTGCCCTTGCTTGGAACCACCAGCCCAGCTGCACCATCTGGGGCAGCTCCCTGTGCATCACTCCACTGTGGCCATCAACTACTTCTCTCCCAAATCCCGTGCTCTGCCCTTTTTTCCCTTGGCAGCCCTGAAGAAGTCAAACAGCCCCTGGAAATTGCAATACCATCACTGAAACAAGTAGCTCTTTGCCAGTTTAGCTCAACAGAGCACTTAGTCCAAGTATCCACTGAGTGACATGAAGCTTTCCCTGGGGTGGCTGTGCCAGTGTGGGCTGCTCAGGCCATCCCACAGTTCTGTTTCAGGAACAAAGCTTCTTGCAATTCAAATGTTTGATGGAACAGGATTCCAAGGAAGGAGCCTTCAGTAAAATTGATCTCTATGTCTGAGGAGAAATCTTGGATGAAATCTTTCCCAGCGAGTCCAACAAAAACAGCACATCAGTTACTCCAGTGGATTTCGTTTCTCAACCCTTTAACATGTAATTCCTGGACAGATGCCCTAAGCTAAAAGAGTAAAATATTCTGCTCCTGGTCACTTGAATTGCATAAGAGTGCATGCCCACTGCTAAGCATAGACAACTTGTTATTTGTACTCTGTCTGAGACTGCCACAAAGCCTGCAGCCTCAAGGGACCAGTATTTTTATATTGGTTTTCCTGAACAATTAACATAAATCACTCAGGAAGGACCAGAAAGAAATAGTGCTGGGAGCTCCTACTGAAACTACCTCATGTAACCAGGTTAACAATTACCACACATGAAAATAATGAGGGTATTCCTTCAGGATTTTATGGCTGTTTTTTGAATAAGTGGGCTTGGACATCCCTGGAGACATCCTTTGCTTCAGAACTTTGGAGTCTTTCATCCTTGCTCAGGACAGAACACATCCCTCAAGCGCATCTTTTCTGTGTGCCCTTGGTCTAGTATTTGTGCTTTTAAAGGAATTCTTTATTTTTCTAAGGGCTGTGAATATCCTGGAGAGTCCCCATCGAAAGGTGTTCAAATAGCAGAGAATATCAGTAAGGCAATTTAGTGGGCTATTGACTTATACCACAAATTAACAGGTGTCTGAAGGTCTATTTGTCATTTAGCTAACTGAGCAACACATTTAAGGAAGACACAGACCTTATCCTAATTTTCTCCTTAGACACACTAACCATTACTGTAGGAGCCCATATAAATCAGTTAAGGAGAAAATTAGTCAGCAGTTGCAACCCAAATCATAGACAGAGTAGCTTACCAGGCAGACACAGTAAAACCTGCCTCACCCTTTCCCAGGGTGGGCTAGAAAAAATTCAGCCAGCAAAATTTGACAGCAAGGAGGAAATCAGGAGTTAACTTCTGTGTCTACACTTTTTTTTTTTTTTTTTTTTAAATGCACTGAAGTGTATTATGCCTTAATCTGATGCTTGTAGGAACAACAATGCCTGTGTATGCCTGGAATATTTGCAGTACGGTCCTTCCAGAACCACCAGTGCCATGGGTCAGCAATGTGCACCAACTTTCTGCATCCTGACAGAAAGATGATGAGGGTCACACACTACCCACAGCTGGGTCTGTCCTCAGCAGCACCATTTAGTTGAGTGTTATTTAAAATGAGGTTCATCATAGGATTTACTGGTATATATATATATATCATTGGCTGTGTTGTCAGTTTGCTTTACAAACATTACTGCTCTTTTTTCAGTAGACAGAAGTGACTCTTTACAAAAATTCCCCTTTTCACACATCAACCAGTGTTAAGTAATATCCAGTATATTCATTGTTACATCCCTTCCCAGTATGCAAGACCTTAATGAACACCTTATCCGACTGGCCATCACACAAGACATTAGAAATTCCTGATTTCTTTGGGCATTTCCTCTTAGCTTTTCTCTTGTCTCAGCTGTATTTGACAGAAAGTATTTCAGGCAGCAGGAAATGTTTAGATGTATTAGAACCTCCTTACAGTAAATATGTTTAGTTAACACAGTGATAAAGAGCAGAGGAGGGTCAGGCTGACACCAGGAGCACACGGTGCCCGGCTGTTCCCATTGTTAGTAGCTGGTGTCTCAGCCAATTCCTGCAGGGACAAGGGACATGGCTGTGAAACCTAAACAGGGACAGTGTGCAGATAAACCTGATTACCATGTTACCCCTGAACAACATCCGCTTGTTAACACAGTTGTAGCTGAGTGCGTGCCAGCGCGTGCTATTCCGTCCAAAGCTGTGATTTCTTCTACCCCATGCCTTGTTCAGCTGCAGAGCTCTCCTCCTTCCTTCAGAGAAGGGATGTAGAAGTTGCTGAACAAAGCCAAGCACAGCTCATAGTTCTGCTTTTTATCTCGCTTTTGAAGACTTGATGTTTAATCTCTTTCTGAACAACAGCCAGTTCCAAGAAAGCAAGACAACAAGGTCCTTAGGACAAGATGATGGATGGAGCCATGGAGTTCAGAGCACTTTGTTCAGCCACTCCAGTTCTTTCTTTAGATAATGATAAAGTTAACTGGATCAATTTTAGAGGTTTATAACAGCAGAATGACTATGGATTGACAAGTCATGAACTGCATAACCCACTTAGATATCATCAGGCTGACACAACACATATTGTACCTGGAATATCCCGTTCCAGTATATTTTTAATAGACTAATTATCTTGTAGATTGCATGTCTTAAATAATACTAAAATCATGGCTTCCCTGTTCAATGCTATCCTGATTTTATTTTTAATATCTCCGCCTCCTAACTGGGACAATACTGAGGCTTTCCTAAATCCATGCCAAAGCACCCATTAACTACTGTGAGCAGATACTTCTGAGAACAAATCCCCATGGAGGTGAATTAGTGTAACTCCATTAACTTGAATGGAGCTTTATTTTCTCACAGCAAGCAAGTAGCTCCCTCCCTTGGTTTCTGAATGAGTCCCACATGTGAAACAGCACCTCTTCAACGAGCTAAATCGGCTGCTTTTGTTCTGATGCAAAACTGACCGCAGAGAAATGGTAGAGCTGTATCGACTTCCACTGGACTATGAATTCCAAAGATACTTCCTTTTGGCTGTGCTTCTCTCCAGCATGCTCTTCTAGTGAATGGGAAACTAGGAAGCCATGAAAGAAGCTGTATTGTCCTTGCAACTTGACCAGCATTTTACCTGCCCAATTGGAACCCCAGGTGTTCTAAAAGCAGACCGTAGCCCATCATTTTACAGTTTAATGGTATTTGCAGCCCTGACCAAAACAGACAGGCTTAAAGTGCCCTTTCATTTACACTATTTTTATAATAATTTCAGTCAATAGATGGTCTTGCCACTCAACAACGTAAAAAAGATCAGATTTGTGTCCACATCACTTTTGCAGCTCAAGGTAAACTTATTAATTTATGCTGCAAAGGGACTGGGATATTCTTTGAAGGGGTCAGTGCTGTATAAAAGACAGCCAGTTATAGCAGTTTTGATGTTTGGCAGTGAACCAGCATTCTCCTTTAGATGTACACTGTGTTTCTATCCAGATACACCCATTTTCCCCCTTTTCTCTGGGTTTGCAGTCACCTGAAAGGATCCACCAAAGGTGGAAACACAAATGCACATTTTCAACAGAGCAGTTTGTGAATATGAGATGGCAAAAAGTATGCAGATATGAAAAAAATATATTGTGAGCCACCAATTGAACATGTTGAAAATTTCTCACTGTCATTATACTGGTGGGAATTGCCATAAATATTGTTCAGAGGAGGGATGCTAAAGGAGACCTGGTGCAAATCAGAGGGAAAATCCTTGGTTTGAACAAAAACTTTGTAAATTGTGTTGTAAATTGTGTGCTGGTACAAGTTTGTACAACTTTTCATCTTTAAGCAGTCGGTTCATTGCTTCCGGAAGAAGAAGCAATGGAGTGAAACTTTGATATTGTTTAACAAAGCAACCTGTGTGTGTGAGTCAGGGTGAGGTCTTGGCTTTCATGTTGGCTCCTGGCATGCAGGGGGATCTACGAAAAAGCCACCTTTCCTGAAACAGGGTATTGCTGCTGAATTTCCAGCCCCAATTTTGGAAGAGATGACTGGCCTGGGGTTATTTTTGATTATAGCAGTCATGTTACTGTGCTGACACAATCCTGCTCATTCCTTAAAGCTGAAACAAAGTGATACAGCAGATTTTCACAAACCAAGGTTTAATATCAATGTATTGGAATTAACATGGCCCAGTTCTGGTCCCTGTCACATCTGAAGCATTCTGGAAGCTGCAGCAGCATTTTTAATTCAGCATTTTGCTGGAGCTCTTCTTTGGGCCAGATGATCTTGTCTTCCCATCTCATTTGCGCACTGGGTTTGTAGTGTTGTAATTCAACACCTCCACTTGGTTTACTTATTTGTGCTCTTTACAGCTTGCCATGTAGAGCCACAGAAGATCGCTGTTTGTTTGTTTGTTATTTCTTGGTTTGTGCCTTTGACAAGTTCATAAAACAATATTGAAATTAATGGATCAACCCAGAAAACAAAAATTTACATATTTTAGCAGGCTGAAAAGCAAATAAATTTTGCAGTTAGTGCTGAAACCAACAGAATAGCTTGTCTGGGACAAAATGTTATGTTTCCCTTCAAATGTGAGAATTTCATTAAAATTACATTTTTTTATTTGGCCTCAAGGATGGTGGCAAGTGTTAGGATATTTGTTCTCACCGGAAAATCAAAACACTCTGTTTTGAAGGGTGCTTTTTGTGAAGGTTTGTTTGTTTACCACAGCAGGAACAATTCTGCAGAAATGAGGCAAATTCACAAAACGTTTTCATGTTGCCGAATCCCTGCTTTGGGGGGGGGGGGGGAATAAAAAATTAAGTAGTTAGAGATTTTCCCAGCATTACTTCCAAACTATTACAGAAATCAGAGTGATATGGTACTGATTAAGACGGGATGGTGGGTCATCACCCTCACAGTAACTCCAGGCAATGGATTTACGCGAGATGACTCTTGGGTCTTGGTATTTTTAAAGCCTATAGTCTTCAGTGGTTCATTTTCAGAACATTCTTCTTCAATGACATGAGGGTGGAATAGTGCAGATAATAGCCCCAATATTTATAGAAAACAAAAGCAAGATTTACTCAGACAACAACATGCAGACACCGAGGTGTGGATGCAGAAGGGCGGTAGGTTCACTACATGCTACACCTGACTGGTCAGGAGAGCAACGTCTGAAAGGGACCTGCCTTTTGTCCCCTCTTTCTCCTCTCTCTTCTTTTGTTGTTCTTGATTATTTGGTATGTCATGTCCTTCAACTATTAATTTCAATGTGTTATTAACCCACGTTTTAGATGTTTCACCCTTCCATTTTGCCAGCCTGTGGCAGCTCCATTGGCAAAACCCAGGTGGGTTACCCAGGAGCCAGACTTCCTACATGGGAGTGAGTGAGAGAACACCCACGTGAAAAGCCCGTGAGTCTTCCAGACAGGGACAAGTGTCATTCCAAAGAATGCACGTGGTTCCAAAGGGGAGGCAGAGGAATCAACATTAAAACGATGTGCTGGTTATGAGAGTTAAAAAAGTACACATAGCTGGAAAACACTCCCCCATAAACTGGAAAAATATCAGCTAATGTGGGCCATTTGCCAAGGATTCAAATTCTCATGAGCAAGCTCCTCTGAGCTCATTTGAAAATCCACATGAACTCTGCTGCCATTCACCCATTAGGTTCAGGATGAAAAGGAAGCCTGGAAGCTGCTGAGATTTCAGAGGGCTGCCAGTCCTCCTGGATCTGAGCGTGGGACTCCGCCGAGCTTTCCCCACCCCACAGAAAGCAGATGACATAATGTTTGTGCTCGTTGTGTCTGTCCCCCATGTGGTGGAAGAATATGAGGCAGGAATCAGCTCACTTTTGTTTGTGATCTTTCACAATAGGAAAGGGACTGGCAGAAAATTAGGTGTCTGCATCCGTGTTTGCAAGGAAGCCCAAGGCTGGTCCCCAGCTCCAACTTGACAGTTTGTCCACATCATGGCACACAAACAGCTCCTCTGGAGGGTCTGACCATGTGATAGGCTCAGTCCATCATCAGGTCACTGGGCCTTTTTCTGCCTGTGCCCAGCTTTGGCAGAAGCTCAGGTTGTGCTGTAGAAGCATGTCGGTCAAGAGGCTGGATGAAGTGACACCCTTGCCCAGGTCCTCACATCACAACCAGAGTTGTGAGAACTGGGCTTCTTGTTCTGAGGCTGCTTTCATGTGAACCACAGTGATGGGATCCTGCTCGTGTCCTGCCCTCTGGCACGTGAGAGCCATTAAAAATATGTTTTGGGTTTTACCTGTATTTCACTCTCTTGGGTATCTGTCCACATGGTTAGCAGCACCTACAGCCATCCTCATCTGTACCTGGAGCACCTACAGCCATCCTCATCTGTACCTGGAGGCTGGGAAGCCTGCTCTGGTATAAACCTCTGAGCATGAATAATACATATTACCAGCCATATGCACATATGGCACTACATGTAGGTAGATGTGTGCATGTGTCAGCTCTGGTGAGCTGATCCAAGCAAGCAGCACTGAGGAAAACACTGCACATTGCACAAGCTCCCTTGGGTGAGGAGGGAGTGTAGGACCCCCTGCCACAAAGTGCTTATTTGATTTCATTTTAGATAAGGACATTCCAAAGTTAAAATTCCAAACTTTGATAATGGTGATGAAAAATGAAACTAGTGTTAAATGCTCATTGCCGTTCCTTTTTTATTTCTTCTTTGTTTTTTGGTGGGGTTTTTTGGGGTTGGTTTGTTTGTTTTGGGTTTTTTTGGTTTTTTTTTTACTCAAAGACATGAGCAAGACCATTCAAAATTATAAATAAAATATGATACCTGGGAAAGAAGGAAAATTCAGAGGTAAGGCTCAGCCTCTTAACCTCATTGCTGTGCAGCTGAATAGCCAGCACTGGGACATGATTCAGAGACAATCTGCGGGCATTTCCATAGCTGTGCACAGCTGAGAAAATAAAAGACCCTCAGCTAGGGCAATAACCCAGATAAAGCATCACCTTTCCCCTTCACCCCAGCAGCCAGGAGTGTCACTGATTTCCCCAAAGACCAGAGCCCAGCGTCACCCGCCAGCCTTGGCAGTGGAACACGTGGGTGGCAGTAGGACATGCCTCAGAGATGTGCTCACAGAGTCAGTCACCTCCTGATTTTCTTCTTGAGTAAATTTTCACAGCTCCAGCTGCAGAAGTCAAATGTCCTGTGTGCTTTCCTCTGGTGCAGGGTGAGACGGGGGACCCAGAGGCACAGCTGAGGATGTGTGGGCTATTGCTGTTTCCACAGAAAAGATGCTGAGGGAGGATTTGTAACATCCAACATTGATTTTTGGATGTCAGTGTCCAGGAAGACAGAGAGAGTTTGGGTGATTTGAGGTGTTTTTTTTAAGAGAAATATTCTTTTAAGTGATTTTTTTTTCTTGAAGGGCTGCTGATAAGCCTCAACACTGAAATCCAGGTTAATGGAGAAGGGGAGGTTTGTGTGGCATAGCCAAAGTTTTGGAAGAAAACCAATAAAGATCAATCTGCTTTAGCCACAGATCTCACATAGGCTCACAGAGCCATTTCAGGCTGCTGTCTGCACAAAGGGGATTTGATCTTTCAAAACTTGTTTTATCAAAATCTCTCTTGCAGTTTGCAAGGGACAAGCAGTGATTATTTTTGATGCATATTTCTGAAGAGGCCACAAACATCTGCCACTGCTTTCCTCTCACCATCCCAATGCACAGGGGAAGGTAACTCGGGGAGAGGGATATCCATGTTTTCTTTGCTGCTATTTCAGTGTATGGTTTGTAAATTTTAATGCTGGTGATGACCTGATAATGTCTCCTGAACTGTGATCTGCAGCAGGCAGAGAAGAGCCACTTGTGGAGTAGATCTCAAGATGTCCCACGTTAAGTCCACAGAGTCATGGTGCTTTTTGGAAGATGAAAAAGTTTAAAAGAGTGATCTAAAGGTAAGAGACCCACACTGGCTCATTCAGGCAGAACCACTCTACCCCCTTCCTGAGCCTACCTTTAATATCTAATTATCAGGACTAATGACTGACTGTGTCTCTCCAGTCTTCTCAATAATGATTTCTGTACCAATATGCTTTACCACTTTCTGAGGGAAATGTTATCTGAAGTGTGATATTAACCATTCTTTTGTTATGAACTCACCACTTGGCCATAGCTGCTAAATAGTTTCCAACCTGAAACATATTTGAACTGTTTCCAAGTTCATCTAGAGCGTGACCTTGTGTATTTTAATAATTATAATTTTCTCAGTGAAGTACAACTCTAGAACCAGAGAAAAAAACGTACAGACAGCTGCAAGGGTGGAGATGGCTGACCTTAATGATGAGCTTTACAAATATAGCAGGAGGGAAGCAGTAAATCTCCAAAAACAAAGTGCTTTCTCATTTTAACCCCTAATGTGCAGCAGTGCCCTCGTGAGAGTGGGGAGCAGACATTCCTGCAGGCAGCCCCAATGACAGTGGAGATGGGAATGTGGAAGGAGAATAGAGAGGAGGAATAGGTATCAGGTTGATCTTCCTTTTCCCATTGAGCTGCTCCTGTTTCAGATTTTCATCTCCAGAGTAGTGGTGTAAATCAGCTGAAAGCAGCAGGATTTGCCCCTGCTCTGCAGAGCCCCAAGCTCCCATTGGGCGCACGGTCACGGTATTCAGGCGCATGTGAGTAATCCCGTTGGAATCGAGGACTTGAAAGAGGAGCGCGCACATGAGTAATGTTTTGTAGATACAAGGGCTGGAATCTGGGCCACATGGCTCAGGACAAAGAGACATGTCAGTTCTGCATAAATAACACAGGCATTCGGCTTCCAAACTTCAACCTACTTAGCAAGGGTGAAAGTCACTCTTTCCATCTCACGTCTCGGGAACGGGGACCAGGACAAGGGGGTGACCTTCGCAGCCAGGCGGCAAGAGCTCAGATGAGCCCAGGTGCTGGGTGTTTCTGACAGCCAGGGAGAGGTGGGTGCACAGCAACCAACCCCTGCATGCTTCAGTGGGGCAGGGAATGGGATCCTCACTGTGCAAGCAAGGAAGTGCTGTGCTTTGTGCTGTGATCTTGCTTGGAAGAAAAGCCTGCTGTAGACTGCTGTAGGTACCCTCCCTGCTGCAGGGGAATTTGGGCCATAGCAGGAGGAAATAGCCTCTGTTTCTCCTCCAAGCACTTTCCCTCTGTACAGCAATCAACGCCTAAAGCCTCAATGAAGCAGGGTTAAAAAACAATAAAAGGAGGGAGCCAGTGAGAGAGACCACCCAGGTCAGGGTGCATTTGTCAGGCATGCATCGCTCCATGCCATGTAAGGCTTCTCTGAGCCACTTCTGGGGGATTTTACCATAGGAATATGACTAACACAACACTTGGCAAAGCAAAGACTAATAGTGTGATTGTTCTGTCGGCTTTCTCCCCTTCTTGAGTAATATCGTGCTGAGCAGTGTTCAAGTTAGCGATCTGAAAGGCCTTTTCATTATTGTATCGAAAACTCCTCTGACTGCAGATCTCTTAATCAAAGGACTTTTATGTAAAGTCACATTTTTTCCAAAACCAGAAAAGTTCAGGCTCAGAGCATAAACATTAGACTCATTATTTAGAAATAGCAAGTAAGTCCTTTGGGTTCTGGTATCAGATCAAAGCTAAAAAATTAAATTGCTTCAGAAAAAAAAAAAAATCAGTTCATTTTGGGAATCAGCATATTTCTTGTTTGCTTTTTCATTATGTAGCTAAAAAAAGGAATAGTGAGATTCTGTCGGTGGTTTTCAAGTGTTTTCCAAAACTGGATGGGTGCTGCATGCTAAGTACTTCCACAGTCTGTGGAGGCAGAAAATATTTTGTTGACATGACAATAAAAACATTCTGCAGACTTATAGCATTATTTTCTCTTTCACCATTCACAGCCACAAGAAAGCAGGATGATCACCACACTCCTGTGGAATAGAAACCTGTTCCCAGCTGGCATCACCTTTGAACTGAAGTGCTAGAGCCTGCTCCAACACGTGGAGGAAGAGATTTCCATCCAGGCTGTGAGTGAGACAAGGAGCAGCCTCAGTTCAGCAGTGTCCCTCGCCAACCCATGTCCTGACCAGGTTGTCCAAAAAAAATCACTCATTTTGGGGCTGTCCAGTGGTAACTACTTTATTAATGGTGGTTTGGGTGAAGATACTTAGTTCATTATTGCCAAGGGGCTTAACCTCATTACTCTGGTAACCAGTGCTATCCATCTTCCACCAATCCTACCTTATCTTCTCTCTGCTTGTTGCCCCCATCTGGTTATTTAGGCTACAGACCCACAAGTGATGGAATTGGCTCCTGGCACAGGTGCAGGATGTAGATGGGGGGATGGTGGAGAGACATGTCACACAGATCAGACACTGCCAAGACAGAAACTTTCTCCATCCAAGACAAATCCCACCCTGGAAACCACTGCTGCCGACACCACCTTCTGCTGCTGATGGATGCTGAGTCCACGGTGCTGCCTGCCACACTGGCCATAGGGTGTCACAGGAGAGAGTGAGCAAGGGTAGAGGCAAGACTAATATTTGGGATTGCTTTTTTTTACTGTTGCCTTCCTGTTTTTTTTTCTCCAGCACACGTAACCTGTTGTTCTCACCAGGCAAACATGACCAGCCTAAATTCCTGCTGATTTTTATGAACTCTGCGAGTGCCTCGGGGAGAGGTGGGACTCTCAAGAAGTACCAAAGAGAGCAGGCTGCTGAGGGCTGAGGAATGGCAGAAATGCCCACATGTTTTCTGTTTGTGACACTGCCACTGATGGGAATCATTTAATCACACAGTGAGACCAGCTCATGCTACCTTTACACCAGTCCTTAAGATGTTTCACTTATCTCTGACCTTCTGCGGTCTGCGAGGGTTTTCCCTGACTGGTTCCTCTGTCATCTAGAGATGGCTTTCAGTGCTTATTCCTTGGGAAATGTGAGTTGTCTCCATGACTCATCTGCAGTTTCCCTGCTTGGCTGTTACAGGGTCTTTCATCTTTTCACTTCTCAGTCCCCATCTGCACAAAGACATTGTTAATGAGAGGAAAACAATATATCTATACACAGTTCCCCAAGTGTTGAGGGGCCATATAATTTCTTAAATGAATTGGTCAGATGGTACTCTTTTTTTTTTTTTTTTATCCTTCACTGAGTAATTGAAACTTCATAGACATTAAGAATCTGAAACATGCATAGCAGTTATTTATGTACAAATGCCCTTTTCTCTGCAAACTAGGGATTTTGTGGGGAAGAGAGTCCTTCTGTGAACACTGGAGAGAACAAGCACCTGTTCCCCACAAGTGTTACAATTCCCACAACTGGCAATAACAGTTGATATTCAGGGTATAAACACAAATTTTCCATCTCTGCACTGCCAGATTGTTGCCTGTGTTGTCCCCAGTTAAACCTCCTCAACCAAAATATAAATAAACCTTTCCAAATGTCCGTCACCTGCTCCCTCTGTGAAGTTCTGCCTTCATCTGGCCTAACTTCTGCCCAAGCCTTTGCAATGAGCATTTCCTGTGGGCTCTGCACTTGAGGATACAAAAGTAGACTTGTAGACCCGGAGGTCTCTTAACTAGTAGGAGGCAGGAGGCCCAAGAACGCAGGTGGATGAGCCTGGTGCTCTGGGCCTTGTTGAATTAGGGGCACGTGGCTGTCAGATCTGGCACTGTGCCAGTGGAAAGGTCCCTACTAGAGCCAGGCTGTGTAACTTGACCTTGTAAGTTCAGCAACATGGGAACCAATTACACAGAAATCCAAGCTTCAGCAGGCAGAGCTTCACTCTGCTGTTCGCTGCTCTGCTGCTGCTGCACACACAGCAAAGGTCAGGACTGAGCTGATGCTGAGCTGGCAGCAATACTGAATGCCTTAAAATTCATGTTCTGTCTTCAGTGAGGGAGAACAATATATAAAAATGTCTTCTGGCAACCCGCTTCCATGCTGCCACTCATCCCTGACCCATTATTTGGGAAGCTGCTACTTGAGAAAGCAAAAGATAAATCAGTGTACAGTAGAAAAATAACTTGAAACTGTGGCTCGAGGCAGGGGATCAGGGGAGAACAAAGTCCAAAGTTTTCTACTAATTGAGTAAAATGGTGTGATACTTTATATTAAGCAGGGGAAAGGAAAAAGATGAGCTGTCCTGCCTGTGTTGCTGGGCAATGGGAAGAGGCTGGCTGGGAACAGATTTTCTGGGCTAGGGGAGGTAGAAGTGGTTCTTTCTTAGATGTCCTTTCCTTAATGACGTGCAACACTGTCTGATGGAGCTCACTGATCACACCATCACAAGTTCCACCACGGGGAGATCGTGTGTTACAGACCCTTGAACACAGCGAGCTGGTGCTGGAAGCCAAGGAAGCAGCTGGGAAAACAACCATAGCCGAGGGAACTCTACACAGGCACCACCAGGCAGGGGTCTGGAGGTGGAGGCCCAGCCTCCAACATCCTTGCACTCCACTTCAGTGATAACACAGCATCACCTCCACGCTGCTGCCTTCACATCATGGCAGAAAAGCTGCTTTTGAGGAAATGGGAACAACTCCAGCACAAATTGCTCCCATCTGAATTGTTCGTGGACCCTCAGAAACCATCAAAGTCAGAAGCACAGCATGTTCGTGGCCAAAATCACTCACTCCATTCTCACACTGGGAGAGGGAAGGGTCAGCAGTAAAGAGATGTTATTCTGTGTTTGAAGGAAACAGTCAACCAGAGACCTATTTTTCTTTCTATAAGAGAGTAAACTGGCCATAGCTGCAAATGAACTGCAGGGATCCACTACAGACCAGCACAAAAATTTTATTTCATTGCAATCAGAAATTTCAGATTTTAAGGAGAAGAAAGTATTGATTTAAACAGTTAAACAATTTATATTTAGAAGTGTCTCTCTGTAAAAATGGGAAAAAAAGGACATCATAAGCTTTTGAGGGGTATATAGGAGTCTGAGGCCGGGGGAGACTTCTGGCTTTCTGAAACTCTTAAGTGGTCACCTAAATATCTTTTAAACTCTGGTCTACCTGTATTTTTGCAAGTGGCAGAGATGTTCCACTTGCTTTTCATGCCCAGGCTTTACCTTCAGTGCTCCACTTGTTCCCTGCACACCTTGAGTCCTAGCTGTCATTCTTTGCCTCTCTGTCCTGAGCACCTTTGAGCAGTTTTCATATATCTCTGGGCTACAGTGTCTCTCTGTTTCATATCTGAACCTATCCTTTCCCTTCCATATCTGCACTTATAGAGTATCTCTTCTTTTCTGGTATTACTTACTCCTAATCACACTATAATTGCATTGTGGAGCTCTGTCAAGCTCCTGGAAACAAAGCTTGTATGAAGGATGCCATGCAAAATGGACCTCTATCTCAGGGGAAATTGCACTACGACAGGGACAAGGAAGTTGTTTGATCATTACTCTTATCTAGAACAAATTGCACATAATAACCTTTAATATATTCTATCAGATTTTGTTCCTCAGACAGACACGGTTTTTTGGAAAATTAAACTGTATTTAACAGAGTCATCTAAGTATATCTGAGTCCCCAAAATAAGATACTTAAATGTGCATTAAAGAATAAACAAATCACTAGTTCACTGAATGTGGCCCTTGTTTCACTGCCCTTGACATGGGCTTTGGAGCTCCAAACTTTTGTATTGACTTAAGATAAATGCTCAGGACCATAAGCAATCCATTGTTCTTATGGTACCCAATAATCTAGTCCTTTTATTTAAATACGATAGTGAGTAATCCCAGAGCCAATGAAAGCACGGAACCGACTCGGTGCTGCGTTCCACAAACACTGTGTTGCACAGAAGAGTTTAACTCCTTATCTGAAAAACAGTTGGCTGTGACCATATTAACAATTATATTATCAGTTTTACTTGGCAACATTTATGTGTCAAAATGTATCATGGGTTTCACAGCTTAGTTCCAGAAATAGGCTGTGACCAGGGTGACATCATACCTCTCCGTGAAACCCTTTTTTTTTTTTTTTCCTCTTTTCATCCTTCCATAAACACTTGTACTCCCAGCCCTCCGCTGAATCCACTCAGGCCATTAAGGCGTAACGAGCTCTTCCCACCATTCAGTGTTACAGCTTGTCAGGAGGGTTGAAAAGTTTACCAAAACAGCACGCTTTGCCGCTGGAGGACAGGAATCTTTGCGGCTCTGCTGTGGTAGAGCAGGAAAAAGGCAGAGGCTGTGCTCAAACCATAACCATTGTGCAATGAAGAGGCACCAAAGGCTGTAGATGACTGAAATGGGCTGTTGGTTCACTGCATGATGTACAAGGATAAGAATGTGTTATGACTGGGAGGTGCAACTCCCTTCCTCAAACCGCGTCCCTGGATGAGCTGAGCAGATAGCTTAGCCTGGAGCAGGGAGGAGAGGTGGGATGGGGAAAGATCATGAGAAGCCAGGAGCAGGCAGAACTGAAAGCCTCCTCTCAGAAGCCTAACTGGGATTTTTAAACAGCAAGGAACAGGATTCTTAAGTAGGAAGAGTTAGAAAGGGGCGTTGTGAAACGGCATTGCAAAATTCAATCGAGTGAAGTTGCAAAGAAGCCACGCAACAGTCTGTTGTGTTGGAGCAGGGAGTCTGGGTGCCATTTTGATGATTCATGAACAAACATTGCACTGTCTTTTCAATTTTTTTAATTATTATTTTCAATTGTCTTTTCTGGTTTTTTCTTTTTTTTTTTTTGATTTTTTTTTTCCATGCATATATATTAAGGAAAAAATAATTCTGAAATTCTCTTACAGCATTCAAAGAAGAATGGACATGAGGCATTCTGCTCTCTATCTGTCAGTCCTTTCCTTCAAAAAATAATGAAGGATGAAGTATAAATAAAAATATGTAATAAGTTTTCATGGGCAATTCCATGTCTTCATGAGCAAAGCCAGACCAAAACATTTTCCTTCAGTTTGAAGGAACAGTTTCCCAGATCTCAACATTTTTTATGAGGGTAAAATCTCAAGATTTTACCCTCAAACTCTAGGTAGTTATCAGATAAGGGAAAAAAAAAACAAACCAGAAAAAAGACCCAAATGAACAAAAAAATCCACCACTGGATTGAAAAGTTGTCTTAGGAATCACTCAGGAAAACTGAAACAACTAACCTAAATTTTGAAATTGAGCATTTGGACCACATTAAACTCTGGGGCAGTGTTACTCAAGTTTTAGCTGTTCTAGCTTTGATTTAATTTACTTTGGAAAGGAGTTAAGCAACAGTGAAGTTAAGGCACTTCTGTCAGAAGATGAAGAGAAGCTTTATAACATACTTTAAAGCCTTCAGGGTTTTTTTTGGATGCTTCTGTGTACTCCTTCATGCAAACAGCTCTTCGCTGGGCAAACAGCATCTGAATATTAGGATGTTCCTATCGATTCCTACAGAAGTTTGGAAGTGACACAAAGCCCAGAATAAAGATGTATATAAGATGTACTGGAGTTTCTTTTTCGTTTTCTATTTCCTTTTTTTTTTCCCCAAAAACCAGAGGCAAAATTGAAAATAAATAAATAAAAAGTAAATACATAAATAAATAAAGGGCGAGGGGGGGGGAATATGGTGGAATTGCAGAATAAAACAAACAAGATGGCAAAATAACAGAACTATTTTTTAATAAGCTGGGAATTTGCCTCAGTATGCAGTTCTTGGAGGAGAGGAAGTTTCTGTGAGCTGGCCAGATTCCCTGTTGCAGACATATGGACACCTGGAAGAAAAGACAAAAGTTTTATTCTTGTAAAACCCTAAGGCTATATTTTTGTGATAAGCATAAGTACTCCTTGTTAAGGAAAGTTTGAAAGACTGCAGAACCTGTAAATTGCAGCTTTTACAGGTTAAATGATAAAGAGGAATACAACTGGGATCTTTACACTTCCTGTGAATGGAGGATAACTCCTTTAACATTGGTGGAGCTCCGGAGTTGGAAAGTTGTTTCGGAGAGGATAGTCCAGGCAGTGAAAGTAAAATATACTGAGAAAAATGATGTGGACATGGGAAGGGAGACAAAGGGGAAATTCTATAAATAAAACTTATATTTGAGTTAAATTCTTCTTGATCTTTATTGAGTTATGTTTCCTAAGGGAAACATAAGAACTCTGATGAGGGAGACAAATACTTGTTGAAATTCAGAAGATATTTTCCAGGGTCCCAGCCTTGAGGCTGAATGGGAACTGGACTTGCCCGAGGAAAAATACAAGATTAATGAGGAAAACTACACAATGTAAAAGAGAAGAGAGATGCAGAGGTATGTTTCTCTCACTGAGACTGAACATGGGATAGAGGAGGATTAGAAGCTAAACATTGTTCATGTGTCAACTTTTTTTTCAAATCTAAGCTATGGAAATCTTCTTAGCTCTCTGATGGTTTTGCTGGTCTTTCTAAACCTTAATTAGTTAGCTATTAGCTCCCTATCATGATTATTTACTTTAATCTATTAAATGGAGGCTGGGACTAGCTGTGAAGCTGATGGAAGGGAGCTCTGGAGCAACACAGCATCTCCCAGAGAGGTGATGCAGAGCCTGTTCCAGTGACATGATACTGTGGGGGTCCAGAAGAGGCTGGGCAAGGAGGAGAGGTAACAGTTGATGCAGTTTATTCTGGGCTCCTTTTTAGTGTGAGATGACCTGAATTATGCCTAAATATTGGCAATTGGCCTCAGCTGCTTTACAGGGTTCTCTAGTAGCTCTGGGCACTCTTGCTGGGGACATCTGTGGTGAAAAAGCAACAGCAAAAGAGCTGGCCTGCTTCATCAAATGTTCTCTGAGCTAGTGTGCTATTAAATATGTTTGGTCTGTCAGTCATCTTTCGTTTTTGGATGCAATGAGGTGCTGCACAGAAGCCTCTCTTGAGGCAGGAGGTCTGGACATGGACATTCAGTGCTGCCTGTGATTTTAGCAGGAGCTGAATTCCAAGAAAGAATTAGGCAAATAGGGAAATCTCAAGCCTTCCTAATGCACCAAAGAGGAAGGAAGGTATTTCCTTCCCTTCTGTTGCAGAGATTTTCTTAAAAATTAAGTTGCTCTATTTTGGGCAAAGTATGTGCTAATGTCTATGGAAGTGTGTCACTCAACTAGATGTCATCCACCACTTGTGACACTCAATTTTTAAGGGAAATGTGTTTTGCCATCAGGACTTGCAGCACCAATATTACTAGTACTCATTTTCCTACTCCATGAGCTGCAGCTACATCAATTTAAACAGCAAGGTCACTATTCCAAGGGAGCATGTGATTATCTAAAGGCAATACAAGTCACACAGTTTGCAGGTGTTTTATTGGAGAGCTTCAGAGGCACTTTCTCATTAGGGGTTGACACAGATGTGTCTGTACATTTTAGAGTTCATATTCATTTACCAAACCTTTCAACAAGTGCTTGCTGGGAGGCATTAAAAAATATTACCATCCCCCTCATGAAGTGCTTGCATAGGCTGTGTGTGTGTTTCTGTGTCAGTCAAGTTCCTCAGGTGATCTTTGTGTGCTCCTGCATCAGGATTGCTTGTGGATGGCCCACTCTGGTGGTCACTGGTAAGGATGGGCAATGCAACCACCTAAGTGGTATCTTTTAGCGTCAGACTTTGTTTCTCACGTAGGACCTGAGAAACAGAGAACCTTCCAGTGAAAGGCATCTCTCTTTACAGTTAGAAACAAATAATTTCATGATATCTCCCAAATAGTTGGGGAAAGCAGAAATACTGAAAAATCTGCAGCGCTGAAAAAGGGGACTAATGGGAAGCAACAATTTGCTTCGCTCCATGTCAGGAGTGGGGTAAGGCACCTCTGCCCACAGATCCCTCCACTACCTGATGGCTTTTTCCCACCACAAGTGGGACTGGAGGGAATAAGCAACAGCACCCGCGGTCCGTCGTGACCATCGGATTTGTGCGGTCACGCACATCCTGTCCTCGGGTGTCGCAAGCCAAGGTGTGTCAAGAAAATGCAGTTGTCAAACGTTATCTGTTGCCTTTCCTGAACAAGTTGCACAGATGCTCACCTCTCCTTTCTAAAAAAAGGATTGTGCTGCAGCCAACGTTGCTATCAGAGCTCAGGAACAAATAAACGTGTGGCTCATCTCCAAGGGGTTTTCCCCCCCTGTTTCCTCACAATTGACAAAGAAGCCAATGTTGTTTAAGAGTAAGACAGGATGACAAATCCATGCATGTGTTCTACCTTGTAGCTGTCTGAGCCTGCTGCTGCAAGAGTTGTCTGAAGAATGACGGCATTATTATATATTTCCTGGCAGAGACAATCTAAACTGATGCCCATTTTCTTCCATCTGCCCTGGGAACTGTAAGGAAAAGAACACACAATTGTAGCCCGGATGGATTAAAACAGGAAACATCATCTAAAGTGACAGAAAAGCTGGTTGTCAAGAAAAAAAGCAGATTAAAATAATAATTCAGATCTTACCAGTGGACAGATTTCTGTTGTAGTTGGTAAGTGGATGTAAAATTGTAACAATCTCAGTGGAGCAATTGTTCTGTTATGCCAAGTTGTGTCCCAAATTACTTCAGTTCATTCAGTGACATTCTTTGAGATGTTTACTAGCATGAAATAAGTGAGTGGGGATTGATTTTTTTTTTTTTAGCACTTTAAAATATGTATTGAGCAGAAGAAATGCTGGCCAATTAGAAAAAACACAAACAGGTCCCCATCTTATATTCTCAGCACAGTCCTAATGTTTGCCAGAATTTTTCCTAATAACACAGGACAAATTACCCTGGTCTACCTCATCAGGAAACCTGTTGGGCTTGTATGCAAAGGAAACCAAGCTCTGTGATGGAGGGATCCATGTTATTTGTTGCAGCCAAAAAGAACTGCTCCTCTAGCTCATTAGCTGCTCTCCTGTGTCTGAAATTTCCCATGCCTAGGGAGTCAGGTTTGAAAGTTAATCTGGAAGGGCTACAGGGAGTTTGCTGTGGAAGTCGCTACTGTGAAGTTACAATCTGATAAGCGGGAGAGACAAACCAGAGCAGGCTAACAGCTCTCTGCCTCCTCCTGGTTCTGCCACTTACCCCTGGCTGCCTTTCTCCCAGCTTGTGCATAAGGACAGAGAAATATGGATTTGCAATTGTATAAAAACTCCTTTTAACCTCTGACATGATTGCAGCTCCTCATACCTTGGAAGCCTACTTAAATTACAATAAAACACTCCAAAACTCCCCCCTTCTTCCTCCTGTTTCCTGTAACTAGAATTATGCTCTGCCCTGGCTCTCATAACAACTGTGGGTTTATGAGCTACCAGCATGTCAAGCAATTCCTCCTGGAAGATCTGTGAGAGAATGAGAAACAGCAGCACTGAGAGAGCTGGGGAAGAGTCTGCACCTACAGGAAAGGTCTGATGGCATCATCATTGAATTCTGATGGTGAAGAGTGGAGTATGTCCTTGGATGTCTCTGTGAAATGGAACCACAGTCCTGGGCAACCTGCTTTAGCTGACCCAGCTTGAGAGGTGGGTTGGATATGATGACCTGCAGTGGTCCCTTCCAACCTCAACCAGTCTGTGATGTTATGAACCCACTGAAGAACTCCATTTTTTCCAATCTATGCAATTTCTCACAGCCCTAGTATATCATGGCTGTAGGCCTCATTTCCTACATTTAGTTATCCATTTTACATATTAGGGGAAAAAAAAAAAAAAGACCTTTCTGCTTCACATGTCTTCTGCTGAGTCTTGCCTCAAACACATCTTACCATGACAGACCTGTAAATCTGATGGCACTCTCCATGTGGTCCGTATCTTTAACTTGGGGGGGAAGGATTTGAAGGGAGATGGAGGACTGGAGACTGGAATATCATTTCTATTTTGATTGCTGGGGTTAAATATGTTGCTTACTCTTGTTTTAAACTGGCAGTTTTCCCACTGCCACATTGGGTGGTAACAGGGCCACACTGAATTCAAACTGCCTCTTGGGCTCAGGGGAGACAGAATTTCAGGCAGTGTCTTCTGTCACATTGCCCTAGGTCAGCTATAACATTCAGGACTTTTAAAAATGACATGCAGGTCCCCTGAAGCTCCTCTTTCCACTGAAATAACTGATTTAGGGAGATCTGATCTTTGACTCTTGGAAAATTATTATCTGCATTCAGAGAGATGTAGATTCTAATGACTGAAGATTTTGTTAGATGTTCTGATCTACTCTATGACTCACTCAATGTCATTTAACTACAGAGTTCTCTAATTCCTTGATTAAAAAATTTCTTATCTGTAGGCATCTAGTCACCATCTGAAGACTTCAGGAGACAGACAGATAAAAAACACTCCTTCATCCCTTAGATGTATTTTTTTTCCAGATTTCATTCTGTTCTGTTCTCTTTACAATGTGTCAGTGAATACAGTAATGGGAGAATATGAAATACAAGGAGAGCTTAGTGATTTTGAATAAAAATGAATGGAATTTCTCAAAGTTAGGGGCATGTGAAACTTAGTATATATTAGAGTGTTTTTAATTTTGGGAAGAGAATTTCACTAGGGTCATTTGGGAAAATAAACAAACGTGTCTTCACATTGCCGAGATTTGGACTTTGTTTTTCAATTATCAAAACACATCAGCCAGCTCACAGACTAATGAGATTCCACCCACCAGAACCAAATTATGTTTATAATGAGTAGAAATGGTTGAAAGTTCTGAATTTTGAGTGCCTGATGAAAGTGTGTCAATCACTTCATTTTTCAAAAGGGAAAGAATAGATTCTGATGTAAATATTGTCAAACTATTTTCCACATGAGTTTTCTGTGTAATTAATAACATGTTGGTTGGTTTTGTTCATTCCTTAAGTACAGAGTTCTTCACAGAAGTTGTGGTCGATCCCGAAGTAGGATATGGTTTATACAAATATAACACCCAGAGAAAGAAAGCCATAAATCAAACAGTCTAGTTTATGATTGTAAGAAAGATATTACCTTTCCACTAATGCTTTGTCTTCACTAGAGGGAAAACAAAGAAGCTAATTTATATATAAGAGACAACCAAAAAATTTTACTTCAAAATGAATTGGTTGCATCTAGTACAGCTATCCAATCTCCACTTGCATCTGGCTATTTTGATGTAAAAATATATAATTTCTTTTCCTCCTGTTAAGTCATATGCCAAGATCAGGAGGGAGATATGGAGAAAGGTCAGTAAGGATCAATCTTTAAGAGAGACAGATTGTTCATTAATGAGGGCAGTAGACGTATCACCAGAGAAAGAATAAAATTTAGTGATTGTATCTAAGAAGTATGAATGTTTTTCTTGTCAAATGTCATTCCCTTTAGAACTTGGCAACAGTAACTTAATGCAATTTTCTTTCATGTGAATTTCAGCTGGGCTGTGACTCTGTGTGTAATCTTTTTCTCATGATGGTAGTAAAATTTGACATATCAACTGTATATTTATAATGGAAATAAACTTCATTATGTCTCCCCAAAGGGATCTGATCTAAATCTCATTGAATGAAAAATGGAAAGACTCCCATTGACTCCTCTGATCTTTGGTCAAACTATTGTCGCCATAGAATTCTCTTGCTTTCCCCCTTTATACTTTGCATTCAGAAACCACACGTATTTTAAATCTGCGTATTTGAGTCATCTCTTGTTCTATTCCCATTGTCTCACAGAGCATTAGAGGTGCAGCTGAAAGGTAAAACTGGAAAATTGTCACCTTGTTTCAGCGCTATTGGCTTGGAAGTGGAGTGTACAAGTGTGACAGCACTAAAATCTCAAGTTAACATTAGGCTGCATGGAGCAAATTTTGCAACAAGGCAACTTCTGACTTCTGTAGCATCACGACCGGTAACAGGGGAGTAGAATTTGGCCCCATTTCTGCAAAATAACTGTGGCTTTCCTTAGCAGTCTGATCATGTCATAATTCACTTTAATGCTCATGTATATCAGCCCAGGGGCTTATATAATTATTATGCCTGTCTCATCATGAAAGATGGATAACTCACACCTGAATACAAGAGTGGGAACTTGTTGTTTTGTTTAGATTTTAAACATTTTAAAATCATTATTAAATGAGCAAATTACATATGCCCTGCAGAAGAGGGTACAAGTCAAAGCTATCTGGGTACTTCTTACTGCTACTGCTGTGGATTTGGAGGGAACCACCTCATTAGGAGGAAGAATTGATTAATAGGATTGTGTTGAATTTATCTGAATATAATACAAGGAGTAAAAAACAGGGAGAAACTCATTGGACATAAACTACCTTCCAGTGGGATTTCAGATTATTTCAGAGATCAATTAATACTTTATCCTAAGCCATGGGATATCATATTCATGAGGGACTCTAATTATGCAGATATGTGTCAGGAGTGCTATTTACATAAAGGTTTCTGAATAACCCTGACAATCATTTCTAGTTAAGACAAAGTCCCAGAAGGTGGGTCTCCCTTGACTGGGGAAGCAGAGATTCCCACATTAGCCGAGCCTGCAACACACATGAAAGCAACAAAAAATCAAATATTCTACTAAAACAAGTGTCAAGGAGATGAAGATATTTAAACCCTAGGGGAGTGGGTAAAAAAAGGATCTCTTTCACTTCCACAGCCTTATACCAAGTTTTTTGGAGGTTTGTAAATGAAAGTATTAAAACCCTGGACTGTGATAAAAAGAAGAAGGTCCTGCAGGCACAGGATAATACAAGATTTCTTATAAAGGAAATGTGCCATGCTGGTGGGAAAGCACTCAAAGGCACTGAGCAAGCTGTTTCCAGTCACTCCACAGTTATAGTAAATTGCACAGTTCCCTCCCTCCATCACTTACAGATACATTCAGACCTTTGTTGTTAACAGGTATATATTTAACACTGGGGTGGACGAGGGTTTGATTAATTTAATATTTGTGCAGATAACTTGTATAAACACTCTGAGTATTGGTTGTAGTAGGAACTGAAAGGAGTAGGAGTATGGGGCTGTAAAAGGCAGTTTCTTTCTTTTATTTTCCCTGTATTTTATGTTAATTATCTTGATTTTCTTTGTTCTCCAGCCAAATCAGCAGAATTTGTATTAAGATAGGTACTAAACGCTGCATTATTCAGGGCCAGCTCTGCTCCTTGGGTCACTGTTACAGCTGACTGACTGTGTAGTTATAACCTTCTCCCTCTTCACAATGAACATGTGATATTTAGATCAGCTTTACCTCCTGTGAGGAAAAGGACGAGACAAGGGCTGAGTGTTCACATCCTGCCCTCTCTGACTCAGGAAAAACCAAGTTCTGAGCCGCCACTCACACAGCTTCTGCTCCTCTGTTGCTTTGACACCAGCTACCACTGGCGCACTTTCAGTTAATACTGAGATCTACAGCTTTTCTTTCTCACTTGCCATGATGGTAAATGCCATGGCCAAAAGACTTTGGGAACTACAAATATTGTAAAATCCAAAGTCTTCCTTTGTTGCAAGACTTCTGCAAGAAAAATAGATAAAAGCTAAGGAGGCTACAAGTATTCCAATACTTACTATGTTAATTCAGTTATTATGTCATCCAGGGTCTTGTACTTAAATTTTCCCATGGAATGGAAGGTTTTAGCTGGAGGATACTGGAGTTGGTGGCAGTTGACCCATGCTGGCTGCAAAGAGCTTTTATCTTTGTGGCAAAGCTAATCCTAAATCAATATCATACATCTGGCATTTACTTTCAACCCAGTCCAAACCGAAGCCTCAGATTTAGGTAAGGCTGTGCTCTGCCATACACAGTGTTCTGAGAGGCTACAGCAACATTCCTGAACCCAGCTCTCTGCAAACCCTTGTGACCTCCTATAATCCAAGTCAAAGTGACACCTCTAGCATCTTCTACAGTATTTTGTAAGTAAAACACCATAAACTGATTTTATATCAGTTATTCCCTACAATTTTCCTCATGCCAGTTACCTTGTACTTTGTCTGAATGCTACCCCCTCCTCCATCATACTCCAGTGGGAATGAAATGCAGTTTAGTCCTGTCATCTGCTTAATCTCTTTTTCTACCACTAGGGTCACCTGCCATGGCTGACTGACCTTAATCCTTACCTTTTGTCAGAAGCTCGTCCTGCTGGAGTGAAATATCTCACTGCATCTTATGACACAAGTTCAAGGATTTGCTGGAAAGCAAAGGGAACTTTCAGACTGAAAGCAAAGAAGGTTCTGACCATAAACTCGTGAGGATGGCAAGGAGCAAATGAGGTGATCTGTCTCACTGAAATGCTCCAATCAAGTCTGCAAAATCATGGTTGGCAACTGTGGGGCACGCAAGTATCAAAGGGAAGTACAGGTTAAAGGGAGAAATCCAGTAAAAGAATGTATCCTCCGTGCAGGGAGGTTATGCATTTAACAGATCTATACTGAGTCGCTTAGTAACATACCAGATGTCAGCGAAAAATGGAATTAGAACTTCAGTGTCAGAACATTCACAGGCAATTCCTCCTGGCTGACTACACGTGAGACATTACTTCTGACACCGTATTTCAAGTTTTGTGTGCTCTCTTTTCAGTGTTGGGTTTTGGTGTGGGTTTTTTTGTTTGTTTGGGGTTTTTTTGTTTGTTTTTTGTGGATGTTTGTAATTGTTCTGACTCCATTTACCATGGAGCAAACGGACACTCAGGTGCCATGAAATCTCATGCTGAGGACAGAGCTCTGCCACTTCACCTCTAATATAAAGAGGGGAGCTTTTAATGAACCCTCTCTTCTCGATCATCAAGTCTTGCACTTTACCAGAGGCTGCGAGTAAAGCTGAAGAGGATGAAAATCGTTTCCCCAGCACTAATCACATTAAGAATTTCAAGCCTGGATGCCAGGAGGGTGATGAATAAGAGCTAAACCACCTTGATGGATCTTGAAGTTTCACTGGAATTTCCCTTGCCTTGAGAATGGAGTCCAGCCATGATAAGAAGTACCAGAGCTTTCTTCACTGATGGACCTTCAAAGAGATTCCTCCTTCAAGGTGTATCAGACATGAGACTCCAAGGAGAAGGGCAGTATTTGGGCTTTATTGAGGTGGTAATTAAAATTTTATTTTTATCTCTTGTCCTGAAGACAACAAAGCTGCACCTCTCATACAGCTCAGTCAGAACTTTTCAAAGACAGACTAGGGCTGAAGCAACCCACTCCCTCCTGCAATCCTCCCTCTAAAAGAACCCTATATCAAAGTGGTTTGTGAAGCAGCTGCCCCAAATTCTCCATCAGCACTTGACCTGTTTTTTTTTTCCTTAGCCCTGCACTTTTAGGCATCTTTACAAATATTAATTTAGGAGGGCTAAATATCTGCTATGACCTTAGTGGGAAACTGAAATTCTGGAAAGCTGGAATGTATTTGTAATTTTTAAAACTCCTTTCATACATTTTTTTATTTCCTAATGAGTAACAGGGCATTAACATTTAACTGATTAAGTGTTTTTTTGATGAACTTAATAGACTCACAGAAATGGCTGGGGGGGGAAAGAAACAAGTAGACTTTTTGTATTTCCAAAGTCCACTTTGTGGATAAAACAGCTTTTCTTCCATAATATGATGCTGATTTTCCAGCACACTTAGGTGACACTTCTATCAGTTCTTCCAGTGCTTGCAAATATTTTGCTGAAATAAATTCCTCTTCAGTTATTGCTTGACCTGAACAGGATTTCATGTGTATTAAGGTTTTATTTTGCAACCTGCAGACCACTTTGTCTTTCTGGTTTAAATCTGTATGTAGGACCAGTCTTGCTTGATTTTGCCACCAGATTATAAAAGCTACAATGGAATATAAATTGTGTTAAATGAAAATCGAAGGCTCATCTAATCCCATGTCAGCACAACGTTTTAAAGAGAGCTCAAGAAAACACAGTTGGTTCTGGTATGAAATAGATAGGTACCTTTGCTAAAAGGAAAACTACACTAAATATGTGTGCACTTCAAAACAACTGACCTTTGAGCACATCACCCTGTGGTCACATACATGAAAGCAGTGAAAGATGTATTATTTCCCTGTATTGGCAGAGATGACTGTAGGCACCTGGGAAATGAACCATCACACTTTCACTGGTACTCCAAGCTCATCTTGGCTGGATGCTGTTCAGTAAACAGGTCTGTGGGAACAGAGAGATTCCCAAATTTGTCCTTTCCCAAGTGCATTCCTTTTTCTCTCTCAGTTACTGAGTCCTCTTCTGAAAGGTTTTCACAGAGACAGAAGCAAAACTTCTTTTGCAGATGAGAGGAAAGCCGGACTAGACAGATCCCACCTACATGCTTTACTTGTTTTCTTACCTGATTAAGTCTGTCATAAGCAGATCCCTTGCTCACATTGTATTTGTGTTGTAGGTAAAACCCCCATTGCAAAGGAAGAGCACGACTCTCACGAGTCATCAGATTAAGTACCTTAGTAGTTTAATACTTCCAAGTTGCTTTGGACCCAAGGTGTGAGGATCTAATTAGGTCTTAAATTTCAGTGACTGACTCTATTTGCTCTTGTCTCCTAAGTAATCAAAAAGAGTGGAACAATAGGAGTGGTGATTAGCTCTCCCCAGGAACTCTGGCAGGGATATTATCCACCTAATGGGATTAGGACGATGAATACCTTTATAGTGCAAAGCTAAATAAGAACATGTTGATACCATGAAATAAATTAAAAAGTAACTTTTAAAAGAGTCACCATGGTTGGAGTATGAATCACCCTATCTGCCTGCCTGTGGGATCTTATTGCCAAGTGGTCCATGGTCCTGTACATAGGAAGGGTTTTTATTTGCTTCCCTATCCTGTATACCTCCTCCCCAACTCCTATCAACTTCCGCCAACTTATGACATGCACCATCTACTCTAACTGGAAGAAAAATAAACAATTCTTGTGCCCTCATTGTATAAAAGCAAGTTTAGCTGGTGCTTCCAAAGCCCTGAACTGGGAGAAATTGATTGATTTACAGTACGAGGAATCTCACGAGGAGTCTCTTACATCAGCAGGTTGTAGATTTAATTCTATTGAAAATAACCTTCTCATCTCCCAAGCATAAAATAATGAATCAGTAATTTACTGAGTCAGTAAAAGCTAAATCTTTCAATAGAAGGGAAGAGGGGGAAAAGGAGTATTCTTCAGAGGAGCATGAATGTGTTATCCTCTGTATTTGGTGCAATAATCACATTAATTAGGGCAAGTTTTAATTAAACTATTTTCACCTAGATTGACTCACAAAATTACAGTTATTAACAATAACACTAATGGCTCATATATGCTGCTGTGGATTTTAATAATAGCTGTGCTAACTACAAGAGCTTACACCCCACAAGTTTTTCAGAATAAGCAAGTGGGTGTATTGCACCCACTGGACCAACAGAAATGTCACTATTGTCCACACTGGTTTTATCCCTTCTCTTTCTCCACAATAGCCTAACTCATTGCATACTTGCCTTCTTTGTCTAGCTTGACATTTGGTCCCACACGACCAAATAGTGTCTGGTTTGAGGTAACCAAGTAGGAGTTGATTGTACTTCAGGTTCTTTTTTCTTTCTTTTTTTAAACAGTTCCACTTGATAACAGAGCAGTGAGGCATTTCTGAGTGCCACAGGGGCGCCCACTGTGGAAAAGAAGCCCCTACCTACATTCTTATGGTCTGTCCACACATGAAAAGGTGCCTTTACAAGATGTCCTTCTTCGTACTCTAAACATGAAACCTGTAATTAAATAGGAAAAGCGAAGTTACCAAGCAGTAAGCACTAAAAAAGCTCCTGCTTCAATAGCGTTCTGTTTCTAGGAGCTTAGGTTGGCCTGAAAGGATTGAAATGGTGCAAAAAAGCAGGTCACAGCTATTTCTAGAAATTGTGGAAGTGATTGGAGCCCCTTGACGCCAGGAACTGGAATTTCCAGACAGTAAAGCAGCACTAAGGTAGACTATATTTGATGCCAAGGAGCTCACAATTATCATCAGTTCAACCACAAGTAAGTGCATTTCAGGTAGTATTAAAAGGCAACAAGAACAAGGACAGTTGGTGGAGGACAGAACTGCAGACCAGGGAGCCAAGTTTTGCCCATTTGAATGTCTCTTGGAAAACAGGCACAATGACATAAACAGAGATCAAAATGAATTACCTCTTGAAGGTCTTGTTTTCCCTCTGTTTTGCAAATGAAGGCATTTCAAAATACAGAAGCTCTTGTGATAAGACTAGATTAAGATTTTAATTACTTTTGCAATCTTCCCTAAAAAGAGCCCTGAAATAGAACAGTAACTATTACTTACATATAATACACATTTTATAGTCCTCCTAATTACACATATTTCACCAATAGCTATTATGCACAGTCAATTAAACGTGCAGTTAAAACACCTTAAATTGCATACCATGGACCATACCGAGTAAATAAATAATTAGAGAGTTATTAAAATGCAAATTCCTAACATAAAGGAGCAATTATTGAAAAAGAAAGTATTTTAGTTCATGACTTATTGACCATATCAGCTTTTCTGGTGGGTCCTTCTGCATTAATGTGAACATTGCTGACACAATAGACACGGCAGCAAAATGGTTTGTTTCAGTCAATGCCTAATTACTTACAGCTTTTAGATCCTGAGGTCTTGACTTAATGGATTGTAATGGCTCAGAAGGAAAAAAGAAGCTCTCTGTATACCCAAAGACTTCTAACACTCTGGAGAACAAACTTTTTGTATTTTCTCTCTGTCTATCTTTGCCTATCATTCAAAATTAGTCAATTTTTTTACTTTTTTTTTTCCCCCCAAATTTAACTCACAGAATAGAAGCCATTTTCTTGGCCAGAGATCAAATGGAGGTTGGACATCAGAAATGGCATAGATCCCTTCAGAGATGTGATTTTTCAAGCTACAGATGGGTCCTAGCTGATGCACAGACTCCTGCTTTGGATTCACAGAACTGCCTTTGACCTCCAGCTTCAGATGTGCCTCCTGACTTTAGAACACAAAGCTCAGCAATGTGACCACTCTACCCTAGAGCTCACCCAAAGCAACATCAGAGATTATCTCTTAAAACACTTTTTAATCTCTTCAAACATAAGTCATTGGATGTTCACAGAGAGAAGTGTCTTGAAAATGCTGTCCAGGGAAATCTTTGCAGAGTTTTGGGTTGTTTCAGGGCTGCCTTTGTCCTGTTTAAATCATGAAGAGACAAATTACAGCTCAGGAGTTGTTTCCCTTGGATCAGCAATAAGTTTGGTATATCCATAGTTTCTCTGTGCCAATAATCAAATACAGAAACAAGTCCCTAGTGCCACACAAAGCAAAGACCATAGACCCTGAAAATAGTCCAGTAAGCTAACAGGGGATCTATCCACCAGTGGCTGTTAAACACCAAGGTTCACACCCTGCCTGCAGCCCAGCTCTCCCAAAGCTGCAGCTGAGCCAAATCCTGATGGAGGGGCACTGAGGAAGGACAAAGCCCTGCTCTGCCCCGGCTACCTGTGGGCTTGCAGGACACAAGAGTGGGCAAGATGGACCTTTGGGTCTGACCAGCTCCAGGCTTTCTTCTCCTGCGTAGCTCCTGGCTCCCCAGGGCTGGGTGTGGGTCCTCAGATGGTCCCAGCGGGCAGAGCTCCTGGAGTTATCAGCTGCTGTTCCACTGTGGTCTGTGGGATCTGTGTTAATTCTGAAACACTGCACTTCTTGTTTGTTTTCTTGTCCCTGCACACACCAGACCAGTGGACTCGCTGTATAAATGAGGGGAACTGTTGCCCTTTGGAGCGTGTACAGTGGAGCTGTGTGTGTGTGTTACTACAAGATATGTGCTTAGCCATCAGCTTCTTTTGTCCCTCTCCAAATGAAAACTAACATGTAATGGATTAAGGATCATTTTCCTTTGCAATAAGACATGCTGTGCATGCTGAATGAATTTTATTCATATAAGGAACTGACTCAGATTTCTTAAGCTTATAGTGTTTTCAGTATTACCTTAAAAGATCTCTATAAAATGCTGAAAACAAGTTTTGAAACCTAAACTTTCTTACAAATACGTTTTTTTTTAAGATGTAGGAGGAAATTTCTATGCATTTCTGCCCCTACAAATTCTATTGGCATTATTTTATTGACATTGACTCCAGCTTTGTTGCAATAACTTTCTTCTTATGCTGTATTCTTTGCTATGACTTGGCTAGACTTGCCTAAGAAAACCAAAATTAGAAGAAGAGTTACAGTTCAGAAAATATTTATTGCTGTACTAATTACATATAAAAGTAATTTTTACAAATCATATATTGCAAAATTCCTCCAGGAAAAATAAAAAGTAAAAGAAAAAAAAAAGAAAACACATAGTGTTTGGAATAAAACAGCTGGTTACCTTTCAGTGTTATTGGCATGTATGATGTGATTGCATCAAGCCAACTCCTCAGCTAATGAAAACTAGCAAAGCTGTACTGCCTGCAGTACCCACTGCTTTAACTAGACATAAATCTTTGGCTCTTTCATTGTATGTGCAATGCCAATAAATTTAAGGGTATTTCTTTTTAAAGATCAATTCTTAATGAGGGAGGGAAAGACAAAAACTACTGGCTGAAAGTTTTCCCATTTAGGGAAGTAATGCACTCCAGGGACAGCATCTCACCGAGTCCCTTCAGCAGATGTTTTGTGTGGTGGCTGAACCAAAAATGTGGGAGTATGGGATGGGAATGGGCAGTGAGCAGGAGATGATCCCACACCTTGAGGAATCTGTGCAAAGTCTGAATGTTACCACAATGTACTGTTTATTTTTTTAAGACTTTTATTTTCTAGTTGCTCATGGCTATGCAAAATCCTGTCTTTAGTCAGCAAAGCTTTCCCTCAGTAAAACCAGTGTTGCTTCTTGAAGCTCTTTCAGGGTTGGAGATACAGGCTTAAACAAGGCAAAATAAAGAGGAAAAATACTGAAAAAGGAAAACACATGACCCTGTACACGTACTGCTATCTCTCCAATAACTTCAGCTTCACAAGGTTAGAGAAGGAACTCATCTAATCATTATACATTTTTCCCATTTAAAAAGAAAGAAAAGTTCCTCACAATGCCATGGAAATTAATGTTACTGGTTTCAGTAAATTAAGGAAATCATAGGGAAAATCATTCTTTTGTGGAAAAAAAAATCCCTTTGCTTTTCCTTAGCTCTCCATTTTCAGCTCCATACTTTGAAAAACCATGTGGGCCATATCTAATTAAATGTGGACTCCTCTGATAAAACATTTTTGCCTCTTTTTGGATAAGAGCAATCTGTAACTCTGATGTGATCAGTTCTTCCAAATCTACAGTAGACATAATGTGTTCTGTAAGGCACACAGGGCTAGGGCTGTAAGAACTTCATGTCAGCTCCCAGCTGAGCAACATGTACCCAGCATGGTTCTTGTCTGCCCAGTTTGGGTTTTCCCCATCAATGAAATAACTTCTCCATCTCAAGGTACTGCTGCCTGGCTGAAATATGTTAATGAAGGTAAGGTACTTTGTTGAGTGTGTGGATAGATAAGTGAAAAGAGGATTAAAACTCTTCATTTCATTAATGTCACAGTCTTTAACTGGCACTCCACACTAATAAAATGCTAGAAATACATAATGTACTCATGTCATGTTATCTCTCAAGCAAATGGTAAAAGAACCACAGTAACCAATTTAAAATATGCTTGAATACATATAGTATGTTTACATTGGTAAACCCTGTCTGTTTGTACTAGGAAACATTTTTAGCAAATAATTTTATTTATAGCTTCTGTGCAAGCATTCCAGACATAGGTGGTCTGTAAATTCCAGAAGACACTATTTAAAAGGGAATTCTTTAACGAAAAAATGAAACTAGTAATATCTCCTTGAGGTGCTAGATACTGCTCCAGCTGATACCAAGTGTTAATCTTTGGAGAAGTGAACTCATTTTTGTTTTGACACCAAGATAACGCTCTATGATTTCACAGTGAAAACATTATCTATCCCTGCTCTTTCTACCTCCAATAAAGTTTTACAAGCAATAAAGAGGCCTAGAGATCAGCTATCTTCTTATTGGTGCCGCTGAATGTTTCCTTTTGATGCCTACCACACAGAAACCTCCCAGGGGAGTTATTGCAAGGAACACTTTAATACCACTTCTTAATTTAGGTATTTAGTCTGAGCTACAGAATCTGGGGGATAGACAGTCACTGGGAATGGCACACTCATTAAAGGGAAAATATTCCTAGATAGGAGGAATTTCAGGTTAAATCTGGATTAAAAACAATTTTTTGTTTTCTGAGTACTGGTTGTTTTCTCCTTGGCTTCTCCTGACTTGTTCCCTTCAGAGGCTGGTAACGTGCTTGGCTCCCATGCCCAGATGTTGGTGTCTTCCCCAGGTGGCAAAGCAAGAGCTTGTAACAGGCTTCACTCTATGCATATAATGACAGTGGAGACAGGGAACTCCCACTTCCTACCCTAAATAACTCTCTTGGGGATGATCCAGTTTGTTCTGAGCCAAGCACCAAGTCTTTTCTAACTGGTATAGCTTTCCTACTGAAGTAGCAATTAGGAGAAACATTGCCAATTAGCTAATTGCATTTCTCGCAGCTGCCTCAGTACAGATTGCCTTATATGTCATAAACTTCTCTACGGTTTATAAATGACTTATCTCGGAAGTATTTTTTATAAGCAATGTGTTCATTTATATTTTAATTCCAGGAAAGTTGTTGGCTTTCCTGTTCCAGCCCATGTAGAACAATGCACCCATCCAGTTTTTCTCAAGGGGTTTGCTAGCCCTACACTCAAAGAGCCACAGCACCCTCCAGCTCAGGAAATAAATCCCAGTTGCTGCTGCATAATGCAGAATATCCACAGGGATGAATTTCCACAGAGCCCTGTTGCTTCTAGTCTCCTTGAGCACCCACCTCTGCCCACAGTCAGGAACAGGATATGGCTCTATGTGGCCTGTGAGACCTGGAGCTACCCAAAATGGCAATTCTTGGCTCATTATGCTCTTGAGCTTTTAGCTGGAGTGCACGGTCATGTTAGTCACTTCCTCCCCTTCCTCCCAGAGCCTGTTACAGGAAAGGAGGAACAATACACCCTTGGGCAATTCAGTCCTCACCTGGCAGGCGACACAGGGCAGTGGTGGCACGTGGCACTGGGACACTCACCCGAGCACGACTGCCCTGGGATGGAGCAGGAGCAAGAAAGAGCACCACGAGAAGGAGCCTCACCTGAGGGGACGATCAAGGTGATGCTGCTCAGACTTCCTAAGATTAACTTAAACCCCTAGGCATCCTCCCATCTCCTTGATCCAGTATAACAAAAGCTGTGGTTACCCTGCTGTAATGTTCACAATCTGGAGCTGCAAGAACGTGGCATATTTTTAACTATCTGCCCTACTTCTGTCCATGTTTATTTACACCACTGAGCAGAAAGGATCTTCTCTGGAGACCTACTCCCATCCCGTGGCTCCCTGTGGGCACAAACCAGGCCTCTGCTGTCCCAATTGGCTCGAGCCAGTGAGGGAAGCAGAGGAATTGAATGAAAGTGCAAATTAAAAATGCTTCCACTGGAATAATATGGCCTAAGCTTTGTGCAGAAGGCCCAGTCTGTGCTCCAAAGGGACTTTTCAGTGAGTCTGCAAGTGGGGTTTGTTTCAAACCGGACCGGTGTTCACTCAAAAGTTTTGAACTTCCACCAAGCCCAGGCCCAACTGTAATGAAAAACAAACTTGACAGGACTTTGCAGAGGATGATTATGGAAGGGCTGGTGACGTGGAGTTGCAGGGAACCAGGGAAATTAGCCTTTCCTTCAGATACATAACATAGAACATCTACTCTGCCTTGACCAATTCTACTGTTGCTTCCAATGGAAAATACAGGCCCTCCCGTGGCTCATTTTGCCTTTCTAGACCACATAAAAGGAGTTATTATGAAGGTAAGTGACAAACCTCACATGAGGAATCATGAGGCAAGAAGTACATATAAACCAAGCGCTAGGTATTGTTGCTAATCATCACAAACCACCATAAGCCCGCATACTGTGAGAACTGGAGGAGTTAAACTTCTTTGTTCCATCCAAAGAAGAGCATAAATGGTCTTCTGTAACTAAATTATGCCCAGATATATCCTTTATTTCCAGGAATGATTCCCATGTTTTCCGGAACTGTACTGCTTAACCTCTTTTACCTCCTTGCACTGTATCTTTTTGAATTACTTTTTAGTGGCAAAGACATTTTTGTTATTTTGTGTGAGTTCAGGTCCTGCCAAGGTTTCAGTGCAATTGCTAAGTCCTGCACATACTTAAAATGATATGCTTGATCTGTCTTTCATCTGACGCCAGGTGGGTTTTAATATAGTTATCTCTTTAAAAGCAGTGTTCCCTCTCCTTTGCTGCTTCACCAAAACAGGGCAGGCAGGAATTCTTCACCCAGCTTTCATCCACGAGCTGGTTTGTAGTAACTGTTGCAGACAATGAGATCCAAAGCCCATTGAAAGCAATACCAAAAAAAATCCCATTGGCTTAAATGGGCAGTGCGTCAGGTCCAAATAGCCTTCTGAACCTTTATCTAAGTTTTGGGAACTTCCAAAATATTTATAAAGTAATACCACTCCTTGGCTGGCTGAAATGCAACCTTTCATACTTGCAGAGACTGTGTTTTTTACATGGCTGGATTAAAGGTACCGGAGACCATACTGAGGTTCCTAAAAGCAGAACAGAAAACCTTTATTTTAAAGCTGCTCATTAGCAGGTAGGGTTTGGCATGTCCCTATCCACCTTGGAGGAGGATCCCTCACTGCTGGAGCTCCCCATGCTGAGTGGGAGCCTGTGCCAAACAGTGCAAACATCTTCAGACCCGCTCTTGGGCAGATACTCACCCTGGGCCAAGATGGTACAAAAGGTCATGTCTCAAACCTTCCTTTCTGCCACAAAGGGGACACAGCAGCACCAGTTTTGGGCCCTATGTATTCCCACCCATTGTCTTATTCCATCTGAACTGGCGGGAGGGAAAAGAAGGCGCAAGTGATGACGATGGAGATGAGAAACCGTTCTGTTTAATGAGGGAAGAAAAACTATTCACTGTGAGAAAACTCTTTACTTCTCACATAAGCCAGGTCATAAAGGGACCCTGTTTGCAGAGCTGTGTTAGTGCAGAGCCTCAGCAGCACAGAGCTACCACTCACCCAGGTGAGAGGGCCCAAACAGTAAAAGCCAAGAAGACTCTCCTGAATTTGTTTTTTTTTACTAAATGGAGAGACATTTCAAATGCCATTGTGAGGAGTCAGGGGACACAAAAAATCTGCTTATACAATTAAAAGAATAGGATGCCAAAGAAAGGTTTGAAAAACGGGAGGGAGGAGAAATGTCCTTAAAACTATGGAGTAAACCCTGCTGTTTGCACTCCCTCACCCCATCAGAGCCCAGACCCTGCTCCTTCCTCATCTAGGCCCAGCTTTCCAAGCTTGTAAAGGCTGGAGTACTCACATTTTGATTTCCAGTTTGGATGACAAATTCCACTTTATTCCCAGGGTATATTACTAAATGACTTCATGCCACATTCAGAGTGAGTTGGCCTTTTCAGACACCCTGTGCTCCAAGGAGAGACATTTGTATGAAAGTCTGTGCAGTGTATATAGGCATTTAGTAGGAAGATTAATATTAAAATACTCAGCTATCCAAAGAACTTATTAGGATAATGCAATGACTTGAGTCTAGATGTTAGAGTTCACCTAAAGTTCACTGACTATTATGGGACTGATGGTATATAGAATAGCTTAATCTTACCGTGGGAAAACTAAAATCATGTAGGGGAAAATTAGGCAAGACATGGAGGATAAACTCCCATTCCTATGAGAGATACCACAGGACATTCCAAAAAAGGCAGAAAAGGAACCATTTACTTCCAATGCAGTGGGAAGACTGTGCAATTACCAACACATACAGTAGCCATTTGCCATCCTGATCTGTTTTGTAGACATTTTGCACAAGTAAGGAAGGGGAAAAGAGCTGATTTATGTTCCTTTTTCAGGGGCACAAAGCAGAGGGGAAACCAGAGATTCAAAAGGCAGCTCTGTCTTGCAGGTTAAAGATTCCTGCTTCATTTACTGACAGGACCTTTCTAGGCATAAGAGGAGACCTCCCACACCTTAAATTACTGTGCTGAATGGATTTACATTCTGCTTTATCCTCTGCATTCCAGCTCCTGCCCTTAGCCTTGTGATTGTGTGCATGCGACTCTGCCAGCTACACATCCCAGAGAGCTCAGGTCACCCCTCAGCAAAAAAAAAAACAGATCCAAAGCCGAGGGAAAGAAGAGATCCTTATTTAGGTGTATCCTTCCCAAATGCCACTGCTTCCCTGAGTGAAATTAAACTTGCAGAAGAAAACATTTGGGAGAAAGTTGGAGCTAATGAAAGCTGCACAAGGTTCTTTGGCTTCACTCACCTGGAGAAGAAAAGTATTGCTCTAGGCAAGCAGGAGCTTGTTGAGCTTGAAGAAATGTTACCTGCTTAAAGGCAGGTAAAATCTGGCATAAGCCGTTAATCCATCATTCAGGTTTTTACATGCCAAAGTCCTGTAAAGGTTTTTCCACCACATCCTGTCTCCTCCTTCCCTAGCTGAAAAATAATAATAATTTTGGAAGAGCATGAATTAGGGCTGTCATTCTTTTTTTTTTTTTTTTTTTTTTTTCCTTGTCCTTGAACTACATCCTACAAACCCCCCTGATCTCTAAGAGGAGTGATCCTGTACTCCTGGTCAGGGGGCAAAATTCACCACAACTTCAACTTTAAGTGAAACTCTGCATTTTCCTTTAGAGAAAAGCTGAGCCTTTCTCCTTCCTGTCGCAGATTACTGGCCATCATTAGGATGTTGCTTTGGTCACTACCAGTGACCCAGATGGGGCTTTCCAGCAAGAATTTGGAACATGTTCACCCAGGGCAGAGGGAGGTGAAAAGGAAGAGTGAGGTTTATATTGGTATGAAAATGGGACAAGGCCAGATTTGAGTAGCCTCAGATTCTGCACAGAAAAGCATTGACAAAGCAGTCAGCCCTCTGCCAAGGCATTATTCTGGATGAACAGTCCTTGACAGCAAGTTTCAGCACAGCCCACAGCACGATGGGTCTCTTGCTGTGCCCATGCTCACTTGGGCAGCATTGATGTTGCATCCCTTGGACCTTAACATCTGCCTGTGTGCATACAAGCACATCCAGTCTCCTCTGAGTAAGAGAGAAAATTACTTTTTTTTTTTTTTTTAACTGTGAATAATAGGGATTTTGTAAAGGGTTTATCACCCTGTGTTTGCACTGAGATGAGTGGGGATGGGCTCCACTACTCAATGCTTTAAAGCTATGCATAATTTCAGGGCCAGTCCCACTTTCTAATGACAGGTTGGGTCACTATCTGGTTGAGACCAGCAACCCAATGACTCTGCAGACATCCCCATTTGATCTCTCCAGGATTACCTCTGCAACAGGCTCCGTTCCCCTTCGCAGAAGTTGAGTCTTACAGCAGAGGTGCCACACCAAACCCAAGGGCATCCCTCTCTTTCCCACGCACCCCTACTTGCATCCCTTTGCAAGTCTGGAGTACTACAGACCCCGCTGGCTCACAGCTCACCTCTCCAGATGCAGGTAACATAACACCTGGACCTTGCAACACAATTCTGCTGCGAGCCAGACACTAAAAGAAATATGCAGATCTAACAAAACATCCAAAACTCTCCAGTGCACCTGCAAGTTCCTTGATCGCTCCTTAGCATTCCTTGGTCAGAGTCCTCAAGGGTGCTTGCAGTCCCTCCACCTGCACAGGGCTTTCCAATCCACTCACCCCTCCCTCAGCCTCGTTTCTCTTTGCTTAAGGTCTTCTCTCCTCTCTAAGAGAGCTTGTAAGATTTCATTCTTTTCTGCTCCCATCCTAAGGAGTGTCACTAATTTTGCCCAGTTTCTGGGGATGTAAGCTGATATTTAGTGCCACATTTGCCAGGCAAGCTGCTTTCACTTGGGGACCCCCCAGCCAGTAGCACTTCCCAGTGCTTACATCATCACCCATAAGTAAAACCTTCTTCTGAGCAGATAAAGACTGCAGAGGAAGTCAAAGATTCCTTCATGGAAAACACAGTTGGCAGAGTTTTGTAACATATGCAACCTCTGTTTAGATTCTTTGACTTGTCAAACTATGCTTCTTTTCCATTAACTCTATTTTCCCCATAGCAACAAAGTTATGTCTAACACCTTTTACATGGCATTTGGCATTTAACATATCTATGGAAATATGAGCTGACTCCCTGATTTCGTGTTTACTGTGTCACCTCTCTGTGGAAGCATAATCTCAGAGGCGTTGGTCAGCTGCAGAATATTTGTCTTTTAAGATTTTTACACACAGAAGACAAGACTGACATATTCTAACTTTAGATCTAACTCAAGACCAATCTCCCTATAGTGTTAATGCAGCCTCCAGAGAGCAATTCAGGATACCTAAGCTAGAAATCCTAAATTAGGCCATGTGAATGCTTCCCAAAGTGTCAAGAACTCCACACTCAGCATAAGGAGAGATCCCAGTGTAAGTGAACCAAGAGGAGTCATTGACCTTAAGAAAACCAGGATTTTCATTCACAAATTTAATGATTTTTTGTTAAAGTGAATTCTGGGGTTTTTTAAGTCACTTATGAACTTGCTTCAGAGCTTTATGAAGCTTCGTGGAATAATTAAGCAAACAAATCTAGTCCCATGCTAAGTTAATTACATGCCTTGTGGTTTCTTATATATTTTCCTCCCTTTCATAGTTACCTTTTAATATGTCCCCATATTTCTTTCTGACTTTTCTGCATTACTCTCTTTAGTCTTCAGGAAACCCATTATTACTCATGGGACTAAGTAATCAAATACATCTCACTAAGTGCAATTAATCTCTCCAGCTAGGAGGCTGGCTCGGTAATGGCCTTCACCTTTATATTTTTCAGTTGCTATGGATCAGCACAGCTTCCCCCTAAACTCACGTGCCCATGTCCCTCTGGTCCCTGTGATATGTAGGACCTGAAGCCAGAGAGAGTTTCCAGTGCTCCTGGGCAACCATGAATTGACCCCTCACATCTGACTGTGCTGAAGAAGGAGGGAAGAGAGTATTTCAGTATTTCAGCGTTACCCTTAATGAGGCAAATGAATTACCTTCAGGAAGGACAGATTAATCATAGCTGTATTAAATGTGTGTATTTAAAATGTTAATACTGCAGCAGAATTATAGCTAAGTGCATTTTTATGCAGCTTGGCAGAGTCACCGCTCTGGGGACAGGACTTTTGGTCTGATCTCAGAAAACCAAATCTGGGACCAAAAATGATCATATGTCCTACAGAAACATTAGAAAATAGATATTTAAATCTTCCAGACTATTTGGAGATACACTTTAACTTCAGTGAAATTCTAACAGTGTCTCGTGGTATTCTTATCAGCAAATTTGAGAAACAGATTGGAAATAAACTTATGAAAGATGGGAACACAAAGTGTGAAAAACTGTTCTCAGGGAGGCCTATCTACAGCTTCCTCCTAGAAGAGAAGTGTAAGGGTTAGGATGCTCTAAAAGCCTGTTACTGATCTTTAAATACATTAAATAATAACTCATACAATTGACTAGATAATATGCTTATTAAACCAAGCTAGAAAGTCTGCTATATGCTGGAAATTCATAAAGATCTTATATACTAGAGAAATGGGCAAGAAATTATGAAAGTGAATAAGAACAAATAGAATTTTCTGCAATTAGATATACATAATTGATTGCACAAATTCAGGATGTGACTGACCATCAACACACCAGTTCTGCATTCAGGAACCTGAGGTTTAAAGGGCATTGCAAGATAAGTATGGTCAGGAATATCCATGTTGTTACAAAAAAATGCACAAATGCACTTGAGATTTAATACCCAGCAGTTTTGTCTCTAACAGGTACATGCACACAAAATCATTCCCATCCACATCACACTGGGAAGACCTCTGCTGGGAGACTTCATCCTACTTTAGCACTACAGTTTTAGAAACATGGAAAGATGTGGACCATTGGCAAGAATCCAGAGGAAAGCAGGGATGACCAAAGGTCTTGAAAACAAGGGCCACTGAAGTAAGAGGACTGTTTAGTCTGTTTAGAGAAGGAGACAAAGAGTCTTCAAGTATGTGAGAGCTACAGGGAGGGAAGTCACAAATCCTTGCTCCTCGCCATCACAAATAGGACTAGAAGAAATGTTCATGAGTGGCATCAAGGGACATCCTGCTTAGGCATTTAGGAAAACTTTCCAGTGGTGTGGGTAAATAGCACTGGAAAAGGTTGTCTAGGGAAGCTGTGAAGTTTCACTTACTGGAGGTTTTTAAACTGTTAATACAGCACAGAGGACAAGTAATCCTCCCCTGAGGCAGAGGAATGAACCAGATGACCCCCCAGAGGTCCCTTTCAGCCTGTTTTCTGTGCCTCTATGTAAGGAAGACAAGAATAAAATGAGCATGGGAAAACATCCCGTAGCCAAAAACTACAGATCCAGTTTACACTTCAGTTTTGAAGGACAAGTCAGTAACTAACTGATCTTTTAAGAATTTCAAGCAAAAATTATGCTCTTGCTCTCCTAAAGGTGTTACATAGCTTTTTCATAGCAATGTAGTACTTCTAAATTATTCCACTACACTGTTAAAGCGAGTGGGAGGACAGCGAGAATGTAGAGCTACTCTGTGGCTATAGCCTGGGAATTTTAGTATAAAGAGAAGAATCAAATTTTTCCCTATTTAATCCCACAGAGAAAAACTGGCCCATGCATTTACACAGGGGCCACCTGGGTACAAAGCCCTTCCAGAGGGCCCTGCATGAGCCCTAAGCACAGCAGGTGTTGGCAGAGGTTAAAATCATCTGCAGTGTAGCTCATTTCCCTTCCCTGAGGGACCCTGAGACCTGCTCACCAGTCAGGGCTCAGCTGAGGCTGCAGGACACAGGAAAAACACTGCCCTGTGCCGACTTTAGCTATGTGGAAGAAGCTGCAGAAAGTGTGATCTGCTGCTGGAGCAGAGAATAAATTGCAATCTTTACTTGGGATAATATCTCCTCCTGCTTGTTGGAGGACACAGTATGAATATTTGAGTCAGTATTGAGCATCTGAGTACTTAGACAATTACTCAAAAGTACTTAACCTGCCCGACATTTATGAGAGCAGAACCAGCAGTAGAACTGGTCAGACAAACAGCAGATTGAGAGGTTTACAAGCTATTATGTGTGACTATGAGCAGTTTAGTTCTAAGGATGCAACCTTTTCCTACATTTCCCTTGCAAGCTATTTAGTTGCATAAAAATGGAATAAAATAGGTGTATTTTTGGGTACAATTTATCCTATGGAAAGGGTAGGCTTTGAACCTTTTTGAGTGGAGCTCATGCTGTTCAACTTGGAATGAAGATAAATATTAAAGTAGCAACTCAAAGGAGAAAGTTAAGCTGGGCTGTTTATAGATGGCAGCACAGTGACTAATCATTATTTGTAATGGTCTCGCCACTCCTATGGGCCTAAATACCCCTGGAAATCTCTTGTTCATGCAAACTCGTGCAGTTTACAGAGCTTTCTTGATTTAATGAGACCGACATTCTGATAGCCATATAGGAAAGGGTAATACAAGACAGAAGGACAGAGAACGTTATATAAATGCAGGGATATTCTGAAACTGAAAAAAAAAAAAAAAAGGGGGAATAAGAGAGGAAAAAAATCACCTTTCAGAATTACCCACTGCAAAGATGATACTTCTTATGTAAGTGAGGAGCTTGCTGCATTTCAGGCATTTAATTTTTATTTTGGTTTCTTTCTGCAGCAAATATTTATAGCCCTCTCTTTCACTTGCAAGAACATCCAGTGGTATTTTAAAAGGATTTCAGTAAGCAGTGTGTCCCTGTTAATATCCACTTTGCAATCACTTTGACTCAGTTTTCTGGGAGTTATTTTTTCTTAGGGATGGCAAATGAAAACTTCTGCCAGACTGAGACGGATCTGCCAAATGGGGGTAAACAGAGCATCATGTTGACAAGACAAATGCACTTATCAGTATTTTAATAATTTTTTAGTTCAAGTCATGTCAATATACAAGGAGTGGAGGGGGAATAGTTTTAGGTGCATTTTGCATTTCTTAGCCGTGGACGTGCAGTCATGTTTTGATGCTGTTCTTCCTCATCCTGCTACTGAGGGTACTTGCAGACAAGAAGCATGACATGTTTTCCCATTCAGGGTGTCTCCTGAACATGCACCAGGCATCACCAGAAAATTAGAGAAGTGCAGCATGGAGTGGGTGAGAGCAGGGCACCTTAAATCTGAACCTCATCTGGTTTTGTGCACCTGGTCAGTACCTGCCAGTCCACACTGGGGTTTTTTACATCTCCTGGAGCTCAGGGCTCTGGAGAACACTCAGGGGGCTCTGGGTTGCTCAGTGATTTTGAGCACACAGGTCTTGGGGATCGGTCATGGCCATGGGCAAAGGTGGAGGTAAAAAACAGAACTCTGTGCCCATTTCCCTCATCAATCACCGCCCCATGGAAAGCACTAATGAGATAATGCAACTGATGTCTGAAGCTCATTCACTCACTTAAAACCTGAGAGGACTGGATGTGCTAACCCAGACCTTTCCACAGCCCATTTACATCCCTGTACTGGGCCAAGTATCCATTTCAGACATGATAAATGGTGGTGATAGATTACTTTTCATTTCAGTATCAGGCGAGTTAAATAGCACCAAGCTATTATAATTGTTATAAGAGGGTTGTTCTACTTTGGAAACATAGTAAAACATTTGCAGCATTTTAGAGGAGGGCTCATTCCTCTGAGTTTTACCACACAGAACAGGATAAATAATTTAAACAAACATTTTGAACAGTTTTGCAAAATGCACTTAATGAATTATTCAATGAGCTCTATTTGATCCTCTTCAGACACAATACTGCTGTCAACAGCAATACAGAACTTTCTAAGTAGGTCTTAAATATTCATTTTTCCCCATTTAAGAAATAATGTGTACTCTGTCCTATCACCCATGTTAGCATGTCTTAAAGAGAAATAGTTTCACAAGTTGTCATCTCTCCCTGTATTTGTGTTAAACTTTAAATTTAAGATTAGATTATCTCTTACATATATTGTTTTTAAAGATAAGTGTAGGGAAGTGTTTGCTGTGCCAGTTAAAACCATGTCTACAATGTAAAAGTGAGTGCATCTCTGGATTCGAATAGTTACATAAAAACACAAGAGAAACAATGGAGAAGGAATGGCATTCCTGGAATGCAGTCCAGATGTATATGGGCTGGGTAAGGCCAGATAAAGTTTTAGAATAAACTCTGCAGTAATAATCACTTAAGACAAAAGGTCTCTAAAGCTCTAATTGCTGATGTAATCCCAGGGTTTTAGGGTGAGATGTCTGAAATTTAGATCAGAAATGAGTGCTGTGTGATTTTGCTGACAGGTAGTGAAAAAAAATGTGGCTATTGAAAGGGGAAGCATGAAAATGAATATTCCCCAAATTTCACATTAGGGATCGGAGGCTGCTGGAAAGGAAGCAAAGTTCCCACTGAGTTCCTGGGGGATCAAGATTGCTCCAGATTTACATTTAATATCTGTCTGATGAAGGCAGTTTGATGCAGGATCCTGCAGAAAGAAGAAATAAAGGCACACAGTGGAACAAAAGTGTGGCACTAGACTTTACTATTCTTTTTTTTCTTTTACCATGCTTTTACCCATCTTTTTTCCTTTACCTATTCCATACAGCTTGTGGCCAAGGGAGTTTCCCCTTGCAATCCACTGCTTGTAGGGATGAAGCAGAAAAAGAGGGAGAACACCCCGTGTGACAGCTCTGATTCTCTGGTTCCTGGACTGGTTTCATATTGGATCTGTTCTTTTTCTGATTCTGCAGCAGCACAACAGCTCTAGTGGGGTGGAATAACTTGGAAAACCAATACACCACTGCACCACTGATGCAGTGACATGTAGCAATGAGGGGACTGCCCCTTGAAGGTCAAAATGTCCTCTTGCCCAGCCAACAGCCTCTGGCCATTCCCACTTGGAAACCTGAAGGATCTCTACTTCTACTGTAATAAAATAGTGCAATGAATTCAGATAAAATCAGACTTAATGTGGAACATCCTCAAGCCTTTGGAAACAACTGACATTCATTTTACATCATACCCAGGCCCTGACTGCACCATATCCCATTTTCTGTATTTCCTTCCCCCATAATGTCCCATGAATATCAGATGGAGAGATCTGCTGGATATTTGGCTCCTACCTGCGGCTTGAAAGCCAGAAAGGAACTGGAGCAGGCAACAGAAATCTGACTCAGAGTCTTGACAGGAGAATGCTTCCTTACAGGAACAGTAACATTCACTATACTTAAAGAGATATTATAGTAATTTGAGATCTGTGGAGGAAAAAAAAATGCATTGCATATATTTATATACAAAAATTCATTTATACACCAAACAATGGGTATGTTAGAAGTAATAGGAAGGACAAACTTACTCATGTCAGGGCCCATATGCCCTTCTTCAACTTGTATTTTTCTAACTTGAAAGTTTCTGACACCTGTTAGCTTTTCTTCCTGAAGAAGTATTTCCTCTTCCAAATACAACTAAGTAAAAAAAAAAAAAGAAGGAAGAAAAACATTGCAGCTTTTACCAAAAACTCTCAAGCCTGTATGTGATATGTTTTTTTTTTGAGACAAGGTGAAACTTTAAAGCTTCTGAAAGGAAGTTAGTTTAACCTCAGCATCAGAAAGCTTTGTTTGCACCTTAATGTACTCGTGTTATTTGAATTACAAGAGCACTACAGCTCCTGCAGTCTAATGGCTTAAAAGAGCCTGAGGATGCCAGACTCCTGAGGGCCTCTGCTCTCCATCTCAGCTGTTTTGTTTTGAAGTCACCCAAGACTGCTATAGACCCAGAAAAGAACCCCAAATCTCCCACATCACCCGTGTCTTGCTACCAGAAGAAATGTTATGCCTGTTGATGCAACACTTACTGGATTTAACCTAATACATGACTCTGCAGCAGACAGAGAAACTGAAGATATCTCCCTCCCTGTGCAGCAGTTTTCCTGGGTTGGTACATGGCTACTCATTTTTTATTCTTATATTTTACCAGAATTTGGGTTAATAGCATCCAGGCCATGTAAAGACCATCATCTGCATAAATTGTTTGTGGTTTTGTTTGTTTGTTTGGTGTTTTTGGTTTTTTTTTTTAATTAATGTTTTCAGGCAGAAAGTGGACAAGCAACAGTCCATTCATTTCTAATGCATGTTAACCCTGAATTTAAATCCATGTATCTAGAAGGTGAAGGCTGGAATGCTTTCCCAGACTCCCACACTAACAATTCTCACTACAAAACCCATAGGGACGATTATATACTAATTCTCAACCCAACCCTTTAGTAATAAACACGTAGTGGACTGGTGGAGTTGTAGCACTGATTTCTTAGTGCTTCATCAGTTTGCTAGTTAATACAGAGAGGCTTTTTTACTCCCAGAAGTAATGAAGTTTCTTGCTAATTTTACACATCTCTCTTTACTGTGCATGATTCCCAATTCTTCATCCCTACAGAAATGTGTCAGACAGGCCCTTGCTCATGGGAGACATCAGCTACATTGTGGAGGTATTGTGCTAATTGAATTTCTGTGCATGAATGAACACATGTAGAAGCTACACATTACATGAAGTGTCCCCTTAATATTTTCACTGGAATTCTCTGCAGCAGCTCCTTACCCTGTTCAAAGACAAAATGTCCAACTCAACAATTTACTCCTAACGGGGTATGCTTGACATCCCCCTCCACTTAACCCTGAATCACAGGAACCACAGTCTAAGGTAAGAGGGCAATTCAGTCCTGGTCCTCAACAAGTCTTAATAGTTCCTTTCTGCAGCAGGCGCTGCCAAATGTGGTCAGATGCATACCTGGGCGGCGGCTTAGAAGTGCAGTTGGCTGCCTGCAGAGCACTACCTTGGCATCCCTGAGCTTTTGGAATTTTTCAAATGCTGCAGAAAGAACTCAGGGCAAATTAATGAAAGAAAAAAAAAAGAAAAAAGGAAGATGAAGAGTGAGAGAGAGAGAGAGAGGAGAGGAAGAAAGCAAAAAGATGCCTGTGGTACAACCTTCAGGGCCATCTGGGTGAATCCTCCTGAGTAGGGTAGGTAGTGAGATGCTGGCACAGTCTCACCCCCTGTACCTTGCCTGAGGAAGTACCCAAGGACTTGACCCTGTTGGATTATATTTCCAAGAAAGGTTTTAAAGCAACAATTAAATTAGAAACGTCAAGAAATGTAACATCTGGTGCGGGACTAGGGAGTATTTTAAAGAAATGGTATGTCAAAATGCATGGCTTTGTATCTCTATCTTCCTTAAGCACAAACTACTGAAAAGCTCTGTCTTTCTAGCTCACACAGCACAAGTTACAGCTTGGTAAATTTACAGGTCTGCTGCCTTTGCTGTCTTTATACACTATCATTCCAACTCCAGCTGATTCTGGACTGAGATTAGATACAGCCCTGCTTTCCATCTGTGCTGATAAAATGAGAGAAAATGAAAAGATTTCTGCAATCTTGTAAATCCGTTTCACTTGCTGTTTATCAAGAGGTGGCAAGGGCAAGGACAGAAGCAAAATCCCCAAGGTCACTCCAGCACACACCATGCCTCCTTCTCCCAAAGGACTTCTCTTGCTCTCTCCTGAATTGGTTCACATGGAAAGAGAGTGGAAAAAAAATGAAAAAAGGAGTGCAGACATATCCAATGTTCCAAAAGAAAAATAACAAGACCATGTCAGATTGCTTTATGTTCCCTTCCGTAAGAACATGCGTGTTCAAACAAGCTCTGCAAAAGTATTTGCCTTGCTTGCTCTGAACAATGGGGAAGAAGATCCTGCGTGAAGGGAAATTCAGTCAGATTTGGATCACAGACTTTTCTTTTAAACCAAGGAGGCATTCTGGGAGGGTTAAGGGTTGCAGGATTTGTAGGGGTTCATACCTAATGCTTACATCAAACTATATCTCCTATGTGAGACCTGGATCCACTGGAGTATATACCCTGTTATATACCTATATGGAAGTTATTATAGCCTTTCTGAAACACAGATTGCTTTCCAGGTATCCTAACCTCCATGGAGATTGGATGATCCAAGATACTGAAATGCAATTACCCAAACCTCTACTGATACAGGCTGCCATCTATTTAAAAGTCTGTTTCATATTCCATGAGATTTGTTTTCAGTTCCTGGTGACAACAAACTTTCTTGTGAAGTCTATCTGGGTCAAGCTTTCAATCTGTTTTTATGAAAAAAATTTACTTGGGAACATTGCAATGTGATGAATGTGAGCTTAAGTATCTGTCAGTAAAAGCCAATTCATTCTTCAGTATCAATATGGATTCAGTTTTGCTTGCAAGTTGTACTAAAAAGCTGAAACATACTGATTCTCCAAGTTACACACACAGTAAAAAAAAAAAAAAAAAAAAAAAAAAAAAAAAAAAAAAAAAAAAAAAAAAAAAAAAAAAAAAAAAAAAAAAAAAGAAAGAAAAAAATAAGGCAAGTTTGCAGAAACCTGGCACTACAGTACTTAAATCTTCAGAGTTTGTGGAGTCAGAGGCGCAAAGCCACAGCTGGAGTTCTGTAATCTCCGAAGCAAATCAATACAAAAGATAAGCACAGAAGACATGTACAGATAAATGAGAAAGTGAAATGGAGGTACCCAGGTCATCCACTTTGCAAACCAAGCCGTATGATGCGATGGATTTCGATCACCTCCTTGTTGACATGTCTTCTCAGGCAGATGCCTGCAGGGCTGGAAATGGAGTCATTCCATAGGTCAGAAAGCCTGAACTTCTACTGTAACAGCCTGCAGGCTTTGCTGGCCAGCCACACCAACGCTGAGCAAGTAGCAAAATGCTGCAGACAACATGCTTTGCTGCCTCACTCCCCAGGAGGGCTGTGGCAGCTCTGCAGGGTTTGCTTCCTCCCAGCCCCAGGAGGAGGAACAGGCACTTCCCAACCTGGCCCTGCGGCAAACCCATAGCTGTGCCTTGACCAGCAGATGAGGGAGATGATAGGCAGCATCTGGAGAAATCATCTCTGCTTTGTGTTCTCTGCATGTTGACATCAAAGGTTTTATTAGGATGAGGGCAATAATAAGGAGAACAGGACAGCTCCCTCTGCGTGTGGTTGAAGACTATCCCGGAGAAACGCGAGGTGGTCCATGTGCAGGCAGATAAATGGCAGCTGCAGACTCTGCAGACACCACCACAGATGGAGGTTAGCAACCTACGGGTGTCTCTTTCAGTTCTGCAAGAGGGGAAAAAACCTGTAAATTGGAGGAATCACAGTGAAAAAGGGAAAAATAAACACAGAGGATGGAAAGTTAATTATAAAAGTATGTTGGAGACATTCACAGCAGTGAAGCTTTCTCATCTGTTAAAGAACACAAAGTAAATGTTCACTTCAGAAAACCACCTGGGAAATGCCAACAAAGGCTGGTAAAACACCATGTCCTGCCTTTATTTGCAGGAGTATAACGACCTTTTTATCAGGCTTTCTAATCTTGCTTAGCATTTAATAGGACAGTGTGCTGGGATATCCACTCTGCTATTTACTATTTAATTAATTTGACAGAAGTCCAAAAATACTGAAGGCAAAACAGTGTATCAATATTTACTGTACCGATTCACTGGAATTAAAATACTGTAAAAACATAACTGTGCACAGAAACCGTTTGTCTTGGCCAATAAAACATCTTGAAGGTTCATGTTCAAAACACAGGTTTGGAGTAAAACTATCACTGAAAGATATTGATCAGGCTGTTACGTTCCTAGCTTTGTCTGATACCACAAAATATTGTGAACTTCATTAGCTATGGGATCTTAATGATCCATCCAGGGTTAGAAAAACAAAGGGTTACATTGATAGCTAAATAAATATTGCCATTAACACACTGGCATCTGGAGTCTCTATTGGCCAAAGCTGGACATTTCACCAGAAATATGAAGTGAAAGGTGGAAATGCAGCACTGATTTTTAATATAGCAGAATCTTACCAAATTGTTTCTGTGTCATCCCTTCTTTTCTCTAAAAGAGAAGAAAATACTAGAATTGGTGAGTGAAAGACCACACCAGGGTCCTGGAAAAGCTGTGATGCATCAAATAATAGGGGATTTGATCTGGATGATGCACAGAATGAAGAGGTGGAGGGTCATTGGTGAGAGCTAGAAGAAAATTTCGCAAGCTTGAAAAGTAAATGTGCAAAGAAAGGAGTTGACCAGCTTAGTATATAAATACTAATCCACCTTTCTCAGGAAGGCAGGTATCAGGAGTACATCTCAGACCTGTGTTATCTTTAAAAAAAAAAGATAAGAAAGAGATATGATATCTCTAAAAAAAGAGATACCAATGTTTCTGGTGTCTGATTACCCACAGCAGGGGTGAACCATTAGGCATCAGTCCACACCTCTGAGATGGCCTGGTTTGGACTGTCAGTCCCTGCCTTTGTGGTGAGCACACATCGGTGTTTTTCTTGGTTCATGTCTGTAAATTTGGGCAGTTAGGCAGGATCTAAATCAGGTCAAGGGAACTACAGCTCCCCACTGCCCTGGCTGGAAACCAGGATCTCCAGACAGGCAGCTGCAGAGCGCAGGGGAGTGCGCTTGTTTAGCACATTCCTGAAGGGCACTGACTATCTATAGCCATTTTCAAGTGGTTCTCCTCAAGTCAACCCAGGAATGTGCTGATGGGCTGTACAGGTAGGGCCAACCTGACTGAGAGGATGCAGGACCTTCGGGGCACTGCCAGGAACGGAACGTGACCCTCCAGCCCTTGGAGAGCCAGAGGGAGGAACGTCTGCAATGGGAAGCGTTGCAGACCTGTGCTGCCCTGCAAATAATTTGTTTTTAGCTCCTAAATAAAGCACACTTAATTCCTTAGCCCCTCTGTACTTTGTGTCAGGAGGGAACCTTGTGCAATCGTATGAACTAAAAGGGGGTGGCAGAGGAAGAGAGGGATGCTGGAGTGCCATAGAGAAGCCAGAATTCACATCAGCTGGGCAGGTTGTGCTCTGTCTTCCAGAGCCTCTGGCCTGAGCTGCAGCAAGCACTGCTTGGCTCTTGTGCCAGATCACTGAGCCCGAAGGAGGAAATAGGTTGGTTGAGAAACTGCTTTTCAGAGAAGAGCCAACATCCTCCAGTATGGAGCACTTAAAAAAACTTCGCATGAATTAGCAAGTAAATGTGAGGCTGGAACAAGTAAAGAGGGACAAAACTTGTCAGTTTGTCATTCATGCAATAATCCTGTCAAAAGTGAAATTTACTGAATTGGTGAGTTTTGACTTTGTTTTTGGAAGGGAGGAAGGAAGAGGGGTATTTTACTTTGTTTGTGCTGTATTTGTATTTTTTCCAAACTGGAGAATCAACCCTATTATTTATGATTATTTTTCATCTGTAGAATGTCACATGCAAATGTAGGAACCTCTGTGAGTGCCACATTGATGTGCAGCATCTGAACATCCCTATTTGTTTCACAAATAGGGACAAAAGATAAATTCAGTTCTTGTTACATATTCAGAACAACCACTGATGCCAGTTTCAATTCTTCATGAATTTAAAACCTGGCTGGAATACAAATCAAAGCATAATCCTATCCTTTGTGAAACAGTGCACATTTTTTGCCATCAATCTTCAGCCTGGGTCCTGTACAAAAAACTTCATTCCAAAAAGTCCATTAGGGTGTCAAGATCTACTGTTAAAAAAGATAAAGAACTATTCAAATTACCAAAAGTGCTCTAAAAAGAATTGCCCATCTTCTGATTCCTAGAGAAAGGAAATTCATCCCTAAATTCATCCCTGTTGCATACACATATGTTGCTACAAGAAACACTGGAAAACTCACACCAGATTGGTCTAGGTGCCAGTCATCTTTGAGCCCTACGAGGAAAATGCAAACAGTTAAAAGCGTAAGTTATTGCCTTTATGATGACAGAATAGGGGCCCAAACCAAGAACTTGAGCTCTACAGAGCACAAGAAATGACACCTTGATTGTCACCCAACAAAGCATCTTTGTCTGAGGGTTGGTGATCTCACTGGTAGGGCTCAGAAATGAGTCCAAGTTTTCAGATTTAAAACTGACACAGAAAAGCACATAGTTTCTGATCTGTGAAGCCAGACAGAGGAGCTGTTATCTGAAATAGTGCACAGCGTCTGAATAATCTGCCAGACTTAACACATCCTGTCTCAGGAGTCCAGGTGGGAAACTTTACTCTAAGAATCAAAATGAAATGCAAAAGTACCTACTAATAGTTCAAGTAGTGCGTCATCAACACCCCACAAATAAAGATGTCAAACTACACATATCTCCACCAGTGTAATTGCTATGCCAACTGGAAAAAGTCTGTAAGGATAGGTTAAGGGAAATATGACTTTCATGACTTGTCCTAATTAGGGCTAGATCAAAAGATGGGATTACTTTTCTTCATTAAATAAAGCAAAGAGATAGAGTGGGTCCTTGGCTGTAGAGTTATGGAAGAAGTCCTGGGTGCAATACACTGACATGAAGACCATCTTGTGCAGGAGGAGTAACCTGCATCCAGGCACTGATCCGGATAGATAAGCAAGCAATCCACAGAGAAAAACACATCCCGTCTCCCTGGGAGGACGTCATTCCAAGATCAGAAGGATCCAAGTTCTCTCCTCTTAAGACACTCTAAAGCTTTTCTGGCAGATATCCCCTCCTGTCAGTTGTGCCAGGTTCAGCCACTTATCACAGGCTGGAGGGGGATGTTTCCCCACATTTATATTTGGCACGAGAATTTTCAGCTCAAAATGATGGAGCTGTTGCAGAGGTAGTGCTTAGGAGAGCAACATCCTCCCAGATGGCCTCATAAAAGAGGGAGAGGATGAACTTGTCTCACTGGCTTGGAATTGCCAAGTCGGCAGAGCTGAAGATCAAGTTTTAAAAAGAAAAGGTCACGTTGCATCATAGAAGTGCCTCCCTCCCCAGCACAATAGACAGCCTTAATCCAGCACCACTCAAACCAACGAGAGTTTTTCCAGTGACCTGAAGAGCAGCGAGATCAAACTTTGACGACACTATATAAAGTCAGGAAAGACAATAGGAAACTTTCTAATCACTGGGATGGGCTTTAAATCAGTCCCTAAATGACTAAGACATGAATCTACAATTGGGAAGAATAAATCATAAAAGGGATAAGAGCACAGTATTGCCAGATGATTTTATACTAGTTCAATATTCAGATTTTCTAGGTGTGATGTCTTCTGCAAAAATTTTGAAAGCAATCAGCGGTCAGGTGATGTTTTGCCTTGCACAGACTCTTATTTGCAAAGGTTTATAGATACCAAAGCCAGCTCAAAACTGCCAACAGCCAGCAGCAGAACCTGATCCTGAATCACACAGGGTTTCCTGGTAGGACAAGTGTTAATGGCCTGTCATGCACCAGACAGAGAGAAGCTGAGCTCCCATCAGAGTGCTGGCCATGGGAAACTGGCACACATCCTCACTTGGGGGCAGTTGCAAAGGGTGGATAATGCACAGTGTGAGTGCTGCTTTCCAGCCAGATGCCATTCAGGCAAACCGGGTACCTCTTGCGAGAGGCCGATGCTGAACAGCCCTTTGTGCTACACAATTGCATGAATCAGTGCTGTTTAACAACAAAGTTGTGGGTGTTTTACCAAAATAAAGGGAAAACCAAACATCCAGACGATCCTCCTCCCTCTCTCCTTGCTTCCCTTGCCGGCTGTAAAGCGTGATCCACTGGTATGTGATAAGACATGAGCTTCTAGTTAGCTAAAAATTGCCAGTTGGAAATCAAATCCAGACAAATCCAATGGGAAAATAAGAATCTTCTTTTAACCAATGCTGGTTAACCATTGGAACATCTTAGCTTGGGCTCAGTATGTATCAGTAGACTTGTAATACACATTCCTCTGGCAACCAGCTAATATCCAAGTTGGGAAAGGTCTAGGGTAAAGTTGGGGGAAAAAAAAAAAATTAATTGATGGTGGACCCAAATTCACAGAAATGTGTTCTAAGAAATGAAGCTGGTTTTCCAGCCAGAGATGGATTTTTCCTTCAGCTGTTTCCCATAGTCTTTGTGGCAAAATACTTAATCCATTGAATTCAGCCTAATTTTCTTTTGGGCAAAGATATCCTGAAATCACAGCCCATACTCTTGTGGCTGACATTTCGTCTTGTAGCGGGGGGGTTTCAAACCACAAGGATGACAAGGTCACATGTTACTAGATTCACATATATATTTCCTACTAACTGTCTCTGATGAAAGATTTGTAGTCTGATTTTGTGGGTTTTATTCTGTGAGTTTATTGGGAACACTTTAATAGATAGGGCATTCATTGAAATATTCTCTATCAGCCACAAGCTAATTCAAAACTGATGATGCCTGTTCACAGGAAGGGTTATCTCAGCTGTACTTTATACACAGAAGTTACTTCTTGTACTCTCACAGGAACCTCCCTACTCTGAGGCAGATGCAATATGACTAATAGGCTCATCGTGACTAATAAGTTCACCCCAGTTACAGCACATCAGTCAAATCAAGTATTGCTTTTCACCAGACATGACACACCATGATGTGTAAGGCTGGGAATTTTGAAAGATAATGTTAGTGATAGACGACACCCTGACGCAACATCTCGAAATGCAATTTAAACTATCTCCTGGGTAACCACGTGGAATTTCTGCTGGGAAGCCTTGGGCCTGGATCTCTGTTGAGTCCCCTGCATCAGGTGTTCATAAGGATATTGATCTCCAGTGTCCGTGTCATCTTGTTATGCAGGGGATGTTTTCAGAAGGTCAGTCAGATAGGTTGGTTTCCCACATTATTGGGATTAAGGTTTGGGATGGAATCATACCTTAGGTAAAATGCTTGCAAAGATCAAACCTTTGAATAGCTTTTAACCAGGATAAGAGATGAATAAAACAGGAAAGAGCAAAAGTAAGCACTGAGTAAGAGGGTAGGTTAATGAGGCTCTGGAGCAGGGAGTTCCTCGGTGGCTGTCCCAGCAAGACAGGCCAATGAGCACTGAGAATGGAGGGAACCCTCTGATGTCATGAGAAATGGGTGCACCCAACTGAAGTTAATGGCAATAGTTTAATTACTGCCATAAAAAGGGGCGTTGGAAGCAATAGGGTATTTTAAAAAGCAAGAATCAGATGTCTGGCATTTTTCTGCCAGAGCCATGACCCCATTCTACCACTTCTTTCACATTCCATCCCAAAATCTGTCATTCCAGGTAAAGAAATACCACCTTTCCTTTAACCCCCACAGCCCAAGCAGTGTGAGTTATGGTCTTGCCCTTGAGTTTCAACACACAGAGCCCTGCAAATGAGCTGTAGATAAAGCTGAAACTTTCTCAGAAGAGCATCAGTGTCTCTCAGCTCCAAGATTCCCAAGTTTTCTGTGGAAACTTCAACTCTTCGGCATTTCCAGATACTAAATCCCAAAGTGCAGCGTTTGGACTGGCACTGGTAGGCAGTCACTGGTTTGCTGCTAATTACAACCTCGAGGTGTCTGTGAGGATCACTCTAGCTTGTGGTGTTCATGAAATGTGCAGAGTGAGAAATATGTAGGCTGAAGGGAACATTTTCTTCTGACCTTTACAAATTTAAATGGTGATGTGATGGTCACAGCAATGGTCAATTTGTTTTGGGGATCTTTTCTTCATTTTCACTGCTGCTTCATGCTGTAAGGCTAACTGGTACAGAAGTTAATGGCAAAAAAACTCTCCTAAGCTGCAGTTAAGTATGACATAATGAGGGCATCAATTAACTCAGGGCAAGCATTTATGATTAACTGTAAAAATCAGTAGCATTCAGTCGTGCATAACAGCAGCAGGAAGACAGTCTTCCAGACCATTATTTCACTACAAGGTCATAATGTCAGAGCAATTTTATAAGCGTCCTGACAGAGAAGATATAAAGTTTCAGTAGAGTTTTTATTTTGGGTGTTACTACACTCATGGTATCGGAAAGGGCAATTAACTTTCCATATAACTCTCTATAGATGTGACTCTGCCTCCTCACCCTTTATTGAAGCAGCAGAAGAGATGTTACACACTGAAGACCACGACTGCCAGCCAATAGTACCACATAGTCTGGAGATAAATATGCCCTCCATTCTGACATTTACCAAGAGGAGTAGAAAAGTTATCTACAGATTCATGTATTTATAAACCACCTCACAATCTTAGAAAGGGGAGCCAGAGAGAAATCTTGATAGGAAGAAGAGATTTATGGATGTTTCACCCTGGGTAAGAATTTGCAAGATGATGAGATAGCAGAGAAGGCAATTCTGCTGAGAGCTGTTTTCCTTCAGAGAGGCACAAAGCAGAGGAAAAATAGGCTGTTTGTGTGATCTGGCCTCACCTGGCCAAAAGGCCAACCCATAACTGATAGAGGCTGGCAGACCTTCAGTATCCAGCCCAGTCTGTGTTCTGGGTATCTTATGATGAGAAAGACAGGGACAAGCTGGAGGGTGTTCAAGAGTTTTGCAAGGTGAGAGGAATTGAATCATAGCAAGAGATTATAACAAAAATGAAATATTGTTCCATACCAGGTCTGTGCCTAGAGCAAAGCTTTACATATATAGAGTTGCACTGATTTATATTAGCAAAAATTTAACTTCTAATGTCCTTCCTCACTTTGCACAGAACATTTTGTTCTTTGAATGATTATAAGGGAATCAAAGTGAAAGTTGCCTCTTACCAGAACAGATCTTCACAGATAATCAACAAGAGGAAGTCAGTTGGGTACTCAAAGTACAAAAAGCTGTATGCAGTAGGAGAGATTTCTGTAGAAATTAAGAGGGGGGAAAATCATGTGAAGTGTCTCAAACAGTAGGATTTAATTAAGACCTAAAATCAAGAAATGTTGTTTACCTACCAAAAAGTTCACTGGCCTGAGTGAGAGCTGGTCATGCTGAAGGCTGAGCAAGGTATCCTTAATCTGGGTAATGTAAATGTCAACACAGCTAAACAACCTGATAATGTAAAAAGTAAGAAAAACACAGCAGAACTGAAGAATGTACCAAGAAGAGAGCGAAAATGATGTCTGCAGTACTCACAGGTACAGATATTCACAGTTGTCCCCTCCAACCCTTAGCAGACTATGTATCGTGAGCTAACAGGCCACTAGACTGTGTAAAACAATAGCTCATCTCTGTAACCCACTGCTGAGCTACTGAACAAATACTGCTCACACAGTACTTAATAACCATTTCTAAAACTGCACAGAACATTTTATAAATGGAAGTGTACCATAACGTGGCATTGCAGGTGTCTCAGTTGTGCTGAATAAAACATCCACCACGAAGGAAACAAGTGTAGCTCAACATCTAAATAGCCCAGACAAGCAGTAACAGCCAGAAAAATGCATAAAATTCCACTTGCAGCAGCTGCCAAAAAAATAAAATAAATAAAAGCAGACTTACTTCACCCACTAAATCCATCAGCCCCTAGGAGATCCATTAAAAAAAACCTACTCTCCGTGCCCCAAGGCTCCCACTCCCCAAGATGCTCTGTGCTGTGGCCAGAACTGCCCTACCCAGAGAACAGTAACATGCAGAGCTGTCTCCTTTTCCTCATTCTGTGGGAACCAAGTCTCTTCACAGTGAGTTTTTCTCTTTTTTTTCCTCCCCTGTACTCTGGCCAAATGTCCTGCACGCTGCATCTTCTCTGCACACTTCATCAGAGGGGGAGGTGGTCACGGCCATGCCACCCCTCCCTCTTCACTCACATCCAGACCCCGTGAGCTGGGAGCTGGAGCTGGAGGTGTCAGACCTGGCTGGGAGCAGGGCTGGCAGCCTGCTCTGCTCCTCTTGGCTCGCAGGAGAGAAAAGCTCCCTCAGTTTGTAGCCCTTTTACAGGAATCCTACGGGCTGCAGCCCCCCAGGAGAGATGAGCGTTGGAAGTACCTGTGAAACGAGTCCCATGCTGCCCAGTGGGACCGGTGTAGGACTTGCTGTGAACAGAATTTTCCACAGCTCTGGGACATTTTGGGGTAGGATAACCCATAAAGAGCTGATGCTGACACACAGGGTGCCAAACACTGTTGTACCCACACAAAGTTGTCATCCTTTGCTGTTCTGAAGGACCTTGTCATGTGTGACAGCTCCTGCCCAAGATAACACCACTGCCAATGGAACTTCTTTAAGCCTGTGGCATGTAGTGTTCTCCAGTTCCTGGAGAATACCTTCTCTTCATGCCCATAAAATCCTGTGCTCATCCAAAAAAACTCTTCAGGACATGGGGAAATTGTTACGAGCCTGACTTTTGATGTTTTCATTATGTTCTGTATAACACTGGTGGATTCCTGGTTGCTATCATATTTTCATTAGGTACCTAGAGATATACTCATAAATCAAAGCAACGTTTCCTGTGGTACTGGCAAATCAAACTAGCAATTATTTTCCCATTTCATTGTAAACCACTGAACTCCTGTTTTACCTCCAGATAATGACGAACATGGTTCTGACACCAGAGGTCCACACGCTCCTGCTCTACTTCTTCGCCATGGAGCACAAATAAGTTACTTGTTAATATATGAACTGTCATGTAAGAAGCCACAATTATGCATGATTCACCCCTACAAGCAATGTAAATCTGTGGTGTGTATATATGATAACAAATGAGTGTTACTTGATGGGAAAACACAGGTGCCAAGAACTAGGACTCTCTGTACTGCAGATGTCAGATATGGCATCAGTGTTAACACCTCCACAATCCCTTACCTTCAGGTAGACTCATTTCCAAAGGCTTATCAAGCATCCTCTATCACTTCAGTCTGTCAAAGCACTGGCAGTGAGCCAGACCAGATCCCAACCATGCAGCATTGTGTAGTGGGAAGTCAGGAGAGCAGATACAGCACGTGCTTCCCTCCATGGACCAAAACTGATACCACATCTAACCTCCCAGCTTTCAGTTTTATATGGGCAAAATTTGGCCCCAGTTCTGTCCTTGCCATATCATTATTAAATGGTGGTGACAAACCATTAAGGAGTTGCTTGGTGTACCTGGAGCAGAAGGCTCATGAGCCTTGCTGTAGACAGCCAAGAGCAGGGAAGGTTGGAAACACAGCATATGATGAGATATCTAAAATCAACAAACTGCTCAGAGGAGTTGTGTGTAAAGTTTTGGGTTGCTTTTTACCCATGGAGGGCATCTGCACGGATGTCAGATGAAGGTACATGTTGGGGAATGATTATTTTTTCTTAATTGTTCTTTCAGCATAAAAATAGGTCATTATACCTTTTAGTGTTTTCCTCTTCCCTTGTCCATCCTCAGCAGAAATTATCATAAAAGTGACTTTGGCCACTGATTCTGTCTTTGGCTAAGGAAACTGAGGAGGGAAAGTCTCCTTTATCCACTTCCATTTCAACCAGTCCTCGAGTTCTATGTCAGTCAAGTTCTTCGTCAGCCAAGTCTTCAAGCACATTTTCAACATCATCTTGCAGCCCTAGGAGAAGTTTGGAGGTTAATGCCTTGAGCAGCTTCCTTGCCATGTGTGCCCAGCATTCTTTCAGTCTCATGATGCCAGTGGAAGGCCACAAAGGTGAATCTGAGTTATGGACAGAGCAAGAATGCAAAATTATACTTTTCATTCCAGGGGATAAATACACAAACCCACCAGTTTCAGGACACATCCTGACCACTTCAAAGTAAAATTAAAGGTTACAGTGGTCAAGAGCTTCATATCAACACAACTTTTAACATTTTAAATCCTTGATAAAGCAGCTATTAAAAAGAGTGTTTTGTACTATCTGGCTTTGATTTATTAATGTTATAAATTACAGTGTAGACTACCCTGTAATCAAGTGCTTGAGAACCCTGCATGCAACACCTTGAAAACTGGTGAGTTGGTAGGTAACAGAAGCAGTTTCCTTCTTTAGATAAAAAAGTAGACACTTGAAACACAAGCCAGGGCAGTCCAAGGGTCAGAGTGAAAAAAAAAAACAACACTTGTGCTCACAGGTTTTGAATTCTTCTTCATGCCATTCTGTTAGTTATGGTATTGGATAACATCTTTGGTGTTTTCTTAGCCCCCAGTGGACAGTAACACACAATTGGAATAATCTGTGTGTTCTGGGAACAAAGGGCTCCATTGAGCCACCGTTCACACGTGTCGATAGGAACGGGCCGAGTGCCACCTCGAACAGGGGAGACGTTTTGATACGTGTCCTTAATTCTCACCCACACAAAGGAAAAAAGACCACTTCGTTTTTCCTACTCCTCACTACAGTGCCTCTTGCTGTAAAGGCTGGGGGAAAAAAAACGCCACTGATTTCTTTCCTTTGAAAGGAATAAAATGATTTTAATTGGTACTCCCTGTAGGGGAAGAAACTGGTGGGCAGCACTAGAGAAACACTGATTAGGCTGATGGTGCAAAGACATAGCAAGGGACTGGATATAATTATGCCAGACACATCATGTTCATTGTAAGGTGGTATTCACAGGAGTTCTTGTCTTCTGAAAACTTTAATTGTCTGAAAATGACAGGAGTTCGAGTGTATGCAGGTGATACCCTGACAGGTCTGGTATCTGTCAGGTGTTTCTGTGCTGTCAATCACTGCGGCATGCAGACACCATAGCACGCCATAACTCAGCCTGATCTTTCTCTCCCTCCCTCTCACCCTGCACGACCAGGTGTGCAGGGTTGCTGAAGCAGGTTTCCCCCTGAGTGTTCCTGGTGCACTTCTTTGGCACTTGATTTACAGATGAAAGATGAGTATATATGGCCACATTCACCAAAAAGGAAGAGCAGATCCTTTGCTTTCTTTCTGCTGCACAAGTTTTGCGGGGCAATCTCTTGTCAATCACGCTCCACTCCTGTTCATGTCCCTGAGGTGCAGTTTCGATACCGGGAAACACAATGTACTTTGCTCCCTACCCTGGGGAATAGCATGTGCATCAAGGAACTATCTCTCCATCTCTGTATTCAGAGTGCCTCCACTTACAGATCCATGTTGCTCACAAATTCTTTAAGCTGTTTCTCCCTGCAGCACATGCTTAGTTATTAACAGCATCTTAGATTTACAGATTTGCAAGCACGACTCAAAAATGAATGGAGTTTCCCAGATCTCCAGGTTTCTAGTTTATTCTTGAAAACACTGAAGATCCAGATCTCAATGGCCTGCCCAAGGTCACACCAGGAGTCAGAGGTGGAGTAGAGATCTGAACTGCAGCCTCTGGAAAGTTTGGAGGGGACTGTCAATCCTTCCATAGTATGTACATGAGGTGTCTAACCAAACAGGCTGAGGAACCCTCAGTGCTCCAGACTGCAGGGGAAAAAAGTACCAAAGCCCAGGTAAACCCTTCCCAAAGTGGCTTCAGAGGGTCCCTCAAGTGGTTAGCACACATGCTGTATGTTTGCTCTTCTACAGAATGTCCCTTAAATAATGTCTGTTTTTTTCAACTGGTTTGGATGATTTTAGAGGTCTTTTCCAACCTTAAGGATTCTACGATCTCCAAAAGAGAAAAAGCTGTCGGACACACAGATAGCATTAAGTCAAGTAGGCCAGATAAAAAGAGATCTGAAAGATGCCTAAAGTCCTGACCTCCACTCTGAGCTGATGAAGATGTTTTTCTTTATATTTTCCATGTCAGGGTGGGAGTATGGTAGAAAACTTGCTGGGGTTAATGCTTCTTCCTTGCCTCTTTTTCCTCTTAAGCCTGGATTAATGTTTTTGTTTGGAGGGCTTGCTAACAAGCTGAGGTTTTCATCTTAGTAGGTTTGCTAATAGTACAGGACATTCCCCTGGATTTGTGATTTCAATGCAGGGTTTTCTTTAGAGACTGAGGAATTTTTTTATTAGAACCAGCCAGTCTAGAGAACTGAACTGTACCTAAAAATAGAAGGGTTCGCTTTTTTTTTTTTACATGTTAAAAATAGAAATGTGTAGAAAGGGTCATGTATAGCCTGATTTTTACAAGAAGACAGAGGTGCTCTGAATGGAAATATTTGCTATCTGCCATCTAGTCGAGGAATGTTGCATTTACAGTGCCATGAGCTGCTGCTTGTGATGAATAACGAATCATAGAGTAAACCTGGATGGTCTGAACATGGAGTGATACCACACTGAAATACAGACACGTTTCCAGGGAAAGAATGAGACATTTGGTCTTGTGAAGCATAAACATGTGCAAGACTTCAGTGCTGGGGAGGTGCAATGGGATTCATGGAGCAAAACCATCCCATATTGCTGCTGAGCTCATCTAATTCTCCTGCTGGTGGAACCTCCCTCAGCCCTTGCTCCAAGCACTGTGAAAAGGTGAATTACCTACAGTTCTGCTGAAAAAAATTACCAAGGTCCCTTTTCTCTCCCTGCAGAATCCCTCAGTGTCCACTCATAACACACAGGCTGAGCACTGAGAAGACAGCACAGGTCTTAGAGGGGATAAATGCTCTCAGAGAGGCTTTCCAAAGCAATTAAATCTCACATCCAGTTACGAAGCTGCATCCTCAGTCAAGCCTCATCTTTTTGGTTGATCTGGCAGGGTGAGGACCATATAATGACAGATGGATTTTGTTTGCTGTGCTCTTCTTATTCCATGTTTCTCACAGTTAAATCGTGGTCATAATAATCTGCCATATTACAGCTGAGATAGTCAAAGCTGTTAAAGCAATTTGCATAAAAAGTTACCAATAACTGTAATTGGAATTTGGCATCTAGGTCTGTTAAAAGGGGAAAAAAACCCTCAGCCTTAAGGTCTACATGCCATTTAAAATCTGCAGCATTCCTAGTTCTGTTAAGTATTAATAGGTTATTTCAAATGTTAAAAAATGGGTATTTGCACCAACTAACTGCCCCATGAAGACTCGAGGTAGATTTTACACGGCATGGCTCAGACTGTACAAAACACCTTAATATGCCACCCCAATTCATCTAAATGACTAACTGCTTATTTTATTTTTTTTCCTCCTGAACATTATAAATGGTTCACCAAGTTCTTAAGATACATTAACCATCACCTCCCCAGCCTCCCACCACCACATAAATCCCACCCTGGAGAACCAGCTGTGTCTCAAAAATCTCAGGTCAAGCGTCCATGACATTTTACATGATGTCAGTACCATGTGTGGCAAATTCAGTCCTCGCTTACCTCCAGTTTAGAGACACTCATATTTCCATCAAAGGATCTGATACTCCTTGATTTAATGGTTGAGGCCGTTAAGTTTTTATTGCTGTATAGAAATCCTTTCAGCTACAGTTATGTGAAGCAGCCACAGCTCAGTTCAATCTTTTCTAATGCCAGGAAAAGAAAGTGGCCAACAGCAGCTTGATGTCAGTGGTCTCGTGGAGCTCAGCGTGCTGCTTGACCTCCTGGTCCAGGAGGACTAAGATGCAGGATGAGAGCTCCCTTCCAAGAGAGAGAGCAAAAAAAGGAGCTTAAAAAAACACCGTGGCATTTAGAAAACAGGGAATGCCTTATGTCTGGTTTGAGTCTTTTTCCCTTACAAGGTTGTTCCCTGTAGAGATAAAAGGAGGGATAGCCACACAAACAAACAAACAAACAAACAAACAAAAAAAGTCAGATCTGGATCGAAGGTATAACCAACAAATGTAGCAGTTCATATGTTTATAAGTTATTCAGAGGAATATGTCGTCCCATCATGGGCAGTAGCTCCTTACTGAATACTTCCTTCTAAAGGAAGCCAGAAGGCTTTTTCTGGGTTTTACAGCTGCTGAATGAGCAGCAGGTCCTGAGCAGAGAGAGAATGAAGTGCTGCAAGAAGAGGCATGGGAAGATGGGAACTCTGAGGCTGAGTCCTCTAATATGAAGTGTTTGCCCCTGAAAACTTCGAAGAGAAAGGAGAAGTTTCCCCTGTTCCCTAAACAGTCCCTTTGTGTCTACCACATGCATAATTGATTGTAAGCAAACCATTCATGCTGAACTCAAAGCTGCTTCATACACACAACCACATTAGAGGAGCTGCAGACCCTGGAAAGACCAGAGCTGCTTTAGGCATCAATTATGGATGAGAAACTTCTTCAGTATAAATAAACTTGCCGGTTTACCACTGTGCACAGAAACCTCTGAATAAAATAATTGATTATTCAGAGGCAGAATTCTTGCAGTTCCTCTCAAGGACACGTTTTCAGTTTGAGTACATGCACACACATGTGACCATGAACACACTTGGTGAAACTCCCAAACCTCAATCAAACAGAAACCAGACCTTAATCTACTGATAGACTCCTCTTTCTTGAGCAGTTTATGCCAGGAAAGCTCTTCCTCTGGGCTCCCTCTGAAGCCTCCTGCCATATATTCAACTCTGGATGTCCCACTAAACCCCATCATCCCTTCAGGAATTTTCATGAAGAGCAAAAACTGGAGTTCTCCCTTGAATGCAACAATTCCCCATATTTGTTCAACTTCAGGGCATACCCACACACACATGTCTATAAATATATAGCTCTGAAGGTGACCTATTTTCCAGCTGCAAAACACTGTTGCTATCAGAGGGTTTTGCCAGCTAGGAAAGGATATGAACTAGAGAGGTGCAAAGTGAACTGCTGTGTCTGCATTATTTAGAGGCTCAGCATGCCAGGTTCACAGGTGTTCAAACTACCCAGGAACCATTTGGCCCACTATTATGGAAAACAGGGTTTTAGAGATTGAAATCAGCCAGCAAGAGAAGGTGTTTAACCAACTGGCTACTGCAGGACAAAGCAAAAGTCAAGGTTTTCTTTACATCTCTTTTTATTGTTTTTGTGGTGTTTTTCCCCTGGCACCTGCAATACTGCTTACCTGGCATCCTTGGGAACTGCTGGCAGTGGAGGAATTTATCAGGCAGAAAATTCCCAAAGTATCTGCAGGAGCTATTATTCAAAGTTGCAACATTTCAGATAGAAAAGAACTTGCAGGAGGGAAAGGGACTAAAAATCAGGTTCTGACTGTGGACTGAGTCTCTAAATGGGGACAGAATGTATGTAACACAACTCAGAACATCTTATATGCCCAGCTTTGCCAAGGCAGTCACAGCCTAGTACTGCTGGGGAAGGTGGGCAGGACAAAACAGGCAGAAGGTCTTGCTCCTTTCCAATGTCCTGCTTGAAAACTGGATCAAATTGCTGAATTAGCAGAGTTTGCCCAAAGCACACTTTCCACCATTTCTCCATGCTAGACTGGGTTTTTGGGGAGACCAGAATAATTCTTCAGCAGAGACTGAAGCCCACAGAGTATCAGTCCACAAGAAGATCCCACCTGCAACTGGGTGGCCAGAGAACATGCAAATACCACATTTCTTCCCTAACCGTATGGGACCTGTCTGACCTGCCTGGGCGGTACCAGGACGGTTCAAACCCAACACACTCTGCCTTCAGCACTACTTCCCAGCAGCTAAAAATAAAGCAAGTCACTCACCTAAGTTAGAAGTCACAGCTACCATGCAAAACTGCACTCAGCTACCTCTTTCTGCCCTTACAAATCTATTATTATCAAGCAGAAAGGCAAATATTATTGTAAATACATTTCTGATTATGCAGAGGCATCTAAAAAAGTCTTTTCTCTCTCTGTTACTTCAGTTCCAACTCACTGCTAAATATACACCCAGAAGTATAGGACAACAGTGTATAAAATTGGCTCACTGATTAAATTCAAAATCCGGTTTCTAAAGGGTTTTAGGACCTGACTGACAACAGAATATAGGTAGGTACCTGATTGCACAGTCAAGAATATTCCTAAATATTCAGACATAGTCAAGTCTTGTGATCCACAGATTTAAAAAGACTTCAGGCTCCTCAATGACCTTTGAGAATTGCAGGTCTGTTTCTGCATTGCTTAGACATTGCAAAATACAACCATGTATTTTTGCCCACAGTTCCTACTTTGCAGAAACCAAATTATTTTCTTTCCTCTAAATATATATTTATAAATACATATGCACACAGTGTAGTTCTGCACTAATTGGTATTTGCAATGTAAGCACTGGCCTTTCCTTCCTTTTCCTCAATGAAAGTAAACATGATCAAAGTCTGCCAGTATTTAATGATGAAAATGTACCGTGTCTCTACAGTCCTAATGTCATTGGAATGAACTTGAAGATAGGTTTACAACAAAAACAATTTTAAAAGGGTTTTCATAAAAAATTCGGAGGGGGGGGGGAGAGGGAAGCTATGATTAGTTTTTCTTTCCTTTGCATTTTTATTTTGTCTAAGGTAAAAAAGGGATAAACAAAGATATTTTAAAATGACCTGTGAGGAGCAAAATAGATGCATAGAGATTTTATCCAGCACTTTAAGGATCTTGAAAGTGCTACAACTACACTGTAGTTTCTTTGTTACAGCCCTGTATACATTTATACAAAAGAAAGATGAAAGTGGGGAGAGAGTGGTTGATATGGGTTGTGAGAAGTTGGTGGAATTACATGGCAAGGGGTCAGGTTACAGACAATGTAAGCTAAAATGCATCAAAGGATATGAAGCAAAGGACTAGATCAAAGTCTAAGAAGCCAAGTACAAGAATAAAAGAGTGATAATTGTAGGCAGCGAGAGAAAGCACTGGAATAGAAATGTGATAATGGTATGACCTCATGACTCAGTCTCCTCTTGTTTTTTTTCCCCCAAAGTCACCAGTTTCCTCACACAGGCTGGAGAGGGCAGGAGTGTGTGTGGCAGGAGAGAGCAGCAAGGGGAATAAGGGAGAGGAATTCCAGGGTTGATAACCTTCCTGGGCTTAAAGGAAAAACTCACTTTGTTTTTTGCCATGTGCTTCATTCATAAGTTTTCCACAGGATCACAGGGCTGTCTTCACATGGGTAGCGTTGCTTTGCTGATGAGAGCTCAGCCCTTCATTGAAACATCTGCATGTCTCATATGGACATGCTTAACCAGAATCATTCTGATATATGTTAACTGTGTTTTAGTTTATATCTCATTGAAAGAGCTTGCAAAACCTTCCAGACAAAGATCTATAATTTTTCCATGTTTGAGACAAAAATCCTTGGTTGCCCTGGGCTGGAGTCTTGGGACAGTGAAGGCCATTAGTATTTTAACTGACCTGGTTCAGAAAGGTCCTTGTTTTCCAAACTAATTCTACTTCTCTGTGTGTTTCATTTCTTATATTTTCAGCTTTTACATAATACAAAACTAAGACACATCTGTGAAGTGCTGCTTTTGAGCTCAGACACCCACCAATATTTCCAGTGTTTAAAGGTCACTATACATTATCCCCAGGAGCTGGACTGGCAGGGAAAACTCAGGAATTTTGAGGACAAGGGAGAGTGGGAGAACAGATAGGACTGTGACAGCCTCAGATATGATGTGTCTGTCATAAAGCATATGAGAAATTTCCAGGAGAGTGGGAATTCTCGGCATTGCATCTTCTCTGGCTCCCTACAGGCACTGATCAGGTCAACAGGTGATGCTCCTGAAGAGCAGGTCATATTTGGAGCCTGGTTTTGCCATTGGCTGACCCCAGCTCACCTGTGGAGCAGCAGCAGCAGTTTTTTAGCCAGAATTCCAGTGGACTGGAGCTGCTGACTAGCACTGTGGCTGAATGCCAAGCTCCTTTGCAAATATGCTGACGCTGACATGGGCCAGAGAGGTACCTGTGAAGAGTGGCGTGCCATGTGCTGCTCTCTGCCCCCACTAAACTCTCCTGACCTGTGCTGATAAACCAGCTCAGAAAACGCTGCCAGGTCTGGTCATGGTTCAGCTGGGCCAGGTCTGGTACAACTGTTGTGAGTCATGGAAGATAAAGAGAGTAAACAGGTAGGAACTTTTGCCTTGAAACTTGCTTAATGCCATCAATGTTCAAAACTGAATACAGAGAATCTGGAATCACAAGGCCTAAAAAGTCTTCTAAAGCTTGAAAGAGACACTGACAACTGCTCTACCCCCTCTTGGGTAGCCACATTGGCATCATCAATACCCAGGGTGGCTCAATGATATTTAAAGAACTCTGAAGGTATACACAAGAAACTTGTCTGAAAGGTTTCATTTGATTGGGCAACTATTTGTTTTTATACACCTGCAGAGGCCCTGCACCCAAAATTGATGTCATACAGTGTCTTGTGGTTGTCTACTCCGGAAATGAGGGTAAAAGAACCTTCCCTAAAACCAGTTCCTGTTTTTCTTCTCCATGTCCATTCTTTTTAGAGTTCTGTAAAACATGTGACTTTCATTGACTCATGTCTTGATGAAACAGCAAATTCAGACAAGCTTTCTCCAGAATGCTGCTAATTTCAATCGCTTAGCTTGGATTTAACATATCAGTTACATTCCAACATATCAATAATTATCAATCCCTGACCCCAGGAGACAATAGAGGAGAACAGGATGACCCAGCAGCCACTGAGCGACTGCCACCCTGCATCTGGCCAAGGAACATAACACACAAAGACATGGACACTCCTTGTTACTCAAAAAGATAATGCAACAAGGCTCACAGCTGTAAGAGTGGGGTCAAAAGGACAAGGAAACCTTATGGTCTCTGACACAAGAGCCACAGGCTTTCCAAAGAGGAGGAGGTGAAGGTTCCTCAGACCCAAACCAGCCTGGCCAGTTTCCTGAATCAGGAAGTCCTCATATTTTGTTACATCCCACAGTTTTGTCATAAATCAGGAAATTCTGTACTCCTTTTTGCCCATTTGTTTCCTACTGACACATTTGGGCGAGTATAAGAAACCACAAAGGGAGGAGGGCAGTCAGTTGATGGGTGTTGGGTCTGCACAGGAGTGTGAAGCATTTGCAAGATCTTCCAAAAGCACCAAAACCAAAAAGTGCATTATACATAAATCACATCACATGTTGTGTCTTTAAAGGGTAATCACAGAAAAGTTCTAGTTTGCTCATTGTAGGCTCACTAAGCAAGTGTCTAAACTCATGGGACGGGATGGCCAAAACCTTCAATAAAATCTCTGTCGGGAGAAAATTGTCAGGTAGTTCTGATCAATCCAGAAAGTCAAATCAGTGACAAGGGAAGTTTCCTTGACTGAATGGAGCTGGAAGGTCAAATAGCTCCTGAAATTCCTCCAAAGATGATTTCTTTTCTCTATATTTTCAGTTATTTAAGTAATAACACAACTGTTTTAGTTCAGAAGAAAAATCTGCAGCCCACAGCTAGTTCAGGTTTTCAACTGCAAGAGGAAAGCCAAGGCAGGGAGGGCACCTGCTGTGGGGACAGTCCTCCAGGCCCCCTGCAAAGGGGTTGGCAGGTGGTGAGCAGATGAGGCAAGAATTCTTCTTGGGAAGTCTTTGGAGGAGGGATGTCAGCAAACTCCTAACAGCTCCAGACATCTACCAGCAACACCTTGGGGTCTGTGACCCAGAGATTTATAGCCTTCTTTTTACACATTCTCCCTTTCTGCTGCATCTGCTGCAGTGACACAAACCCTGTGCTTGGAGACACAGCAGCAGCTGTGTTTTCATCACACACCCTGTCAGACTTTTCAGTTGCCGCTCTTGGTTTAGGGTCTTCTCTCTCCCCACTCACTCCCCTTCACACCTGAGCATCCCCTTCAGCGAGGAACTCCCTCACAGCAAGGAGACTGGGAACCAGCAGTCATAAATTTTGCGGATTGATTCAAGGTGTTCTTCATCTCCTCCTTCCTTCTCACTTTACCTTTCAGTTTTGGGGAGATTTGCTTTCATACTCTATTTTCACATTCAGGCTGCAACAATGGCTCATCTTTGTGACACTGAATTTTAGACCTGAGCTTAGTCCAAGGTCAGAATTTCTAGCATTTTGCTAAACAGTAGAAAGCACAAATTCCGTAATGGCTTGTGACTATGAATTAAGTTCAATATAGCTGGCAGCTTTCTTAGGCAGATCTGCAGCAGAACTGACCTCACTGACTGAATGAATCACTTGTCCCCCAGGGGCAGGAATGTTTCTTCCAGGACAGGATTGAAGCTGCTTTCTTACAAAAGCACTATCAGTCCCAAGCAAGGAGTTGGAAGCTGCCTGAGCCACACACCTGTCTTGTAGATAGTTCCTAGGCCTGCCAGGCGTTTACCATTCAAAAAATATACATTCTTCATCAACTTGAGCTGAACTTTGGCAAAGGGTGTGGGGGGAAGAAAGGAGAGGAAAGGAGGAGGGGAGGGACTCAAAGGGCTCAACTGGAAGTTTTTGTTCAATCCTTGACAGAAATAAATATCCAACTGTGTCCATTTTGGCTCTTTAGTGCATTTGTTAAATGTGCCAAGGTTAGAATTTTTACTCCTTATGTTTTCCAAGGATTAGATTAAAAAATAATGATTGATTACTTGTTTACAAGAGTATCCTTGCACCTTCAAGGGGGAAAAGTAAGTACCCTGAGGAGAGGAAAATGTGACATGAATCAGTCTGGTCCCAAAAGCAGATGGTCACTGTCCTGCCCCAAATTGTCCTATAGGTGTCACAGAGGAGAACCTGTTCCCACTGGGTTTGCAATGGGGCACCTGCCACCATCAACCCAGAAATATTTGCTCACTTCATCTGGTCAGGAGTAATCAGGAAGTGATTGGATGTTTAAAACTAACAGCAAAGCAAGCGTTCATGAGATACAGGATATTCAGCCTGTTAATGGTCAAGGTTACACTCCAAACTGAGGTTGTGACACACTCCCCAGACTGGCACTGGACACAGCAGAGCAGACACATGGTGGGGCCCTTGGTCTGTGCTGATCACAATATCACTGGGCCTGGGGTAGGTGAGCAGCACGGAAAGAGAGCTCGAGAGAGCTGGACACATCCCAGCACTTCAGCATGTTTGCATCTTCAGACGTATAAAGGAGCTCTATTTCTAGTTAGAAATTGGCTTTTTTTAGATATTTATGCCTGAATTAGGGTGAATAAATGCATAAATAAGAGTCACCTTTTCCTGTGGCTATGGCTAAGGGATGCTGCATCCAAGACTTAAATATTTTTGCATGCCTGATCCATACCTCCCGTGTGCTAAGAAGCCTTTAAGCTCTTTTTAGCTGATGAGACATGAGCAGGTGGTCCAATTGTGAACAAAATGTCAGAATCCCTTCCCAGGTACAAAACCCCACTTAGAGAGACAGTCAAGCTATGCTGATAAACGTCAACTAGCCCCAGGCACCACCAACCCCCAAATCTCTGCTTTCAGTGCTAACATTAAGTCTAATTATGTTCATCCTAAATCTGCTTCCAGTCTGTTTTCATTACCTTCATTCACGTTACTTTGCTATCACTTGTCCCTGCTTGCTGGCCTGATCTATGATCAGATCAATTAGCAGATCTGATGCAGTGTGTCTGTATTCCTCACCAGCTTGCATGTGGCACTTCTTGCTTTCCTTGATCTGCAGCGTGGCTGATAAGTTGCAGATGCAAATTTCTTATACTGGACAACAGCTCCATGACTGTTTTCCAGAGTATCACCTAAAGCCTCTTCCTCTTTCACTGAGGTCAGCAAAGAGAATAAACATAAACCTTGATGTGTCACTAGTGGGGAGCTGTTCTTTACACCCCACAAACAAATAGCATGTGTGTTAAATGAGGCATGTAAATAAGGTACTTTTGTTGGATTTCCATGAGCTCTGATGGCTCTGATTTCCTGCATAAAAGCAAGCTTGTTTTTACAAAGATGCAACCTATCCAACTAACTGATGGAACAACCTGGAGAGAGCAGTGATGTAAACATGCTGTGGAGGGCAACTCTGCTTTTCCTAGCTTGGTCACATACAGAGTGATAGGATAGCCTGGGTAAGAGAAGGCCAGGGAGACTTTATAGTATCTGCCAGCACCTAAAGGGGCTATAAGAGAGCTGGAGAGGGACCACTGAGAAGGTCATGGAGTGACAGGTCAAGGGGAAATGGCTTTAAACTAACAGAGGGCAGGGTTAGATTAGATATTAGGAAGAGGTTCTTTACTGTGGTGATGGTGGGGCCCTGGCACAGGTTGCTCAGAGAAGCTGTGGCTGCCCCATCCCTGGAAGTGTCCAAGACCAGGTTGGACAGGGCTTGGAGCAACTTGATAGTGGAAGATATCCCTGCCCATGGCAGGGGGTGGGAATGAGATGATCTTTGGGTCACTTCCCACCCAAACCATTCTCTGATTCTGTGATAACAAAAGGCCTTTTCCATTTCCCTGTTTCAGTTGTTATATGCTGGAAGGTAAGTGATGTCTGCAGGTTACATCAGGGAATATTACATCCCAAGGGCCTGGATTTTCAGATGTACTGAGCATCTGAAGGCTCAGCTGTTCACAGTGGGATGTGTTCCTGAAAACAGCATTTACAATTTAGATCAACATTTTATATCTGCATGAATAAAACCCCTGAAGATTATCTGAGTGTTTCTGGAAGGGGTCTAAGCTCCTACAGCTACCCTCATGCTCACTGAGTGTGGTAGGCTCAGCTCTGAAAGCAGACAAAAGGCCAATGACATCCCCAGGATAAGAGCACTGTTCCCAGCGTAGCTGCCAAAAAGACGTATCTAGATCAGAAAAATCTTCTCCCTTCTTCAGAGAGTGGTTAAGATTCTGCAAATTAATGTAATGAATTGTGAGACTTTGAAAGGAAGGTGTTACTGAACAGTAGGTCATTATGTCTGGGTGGATTTTATAGGCATTCCTACAGTATTCATGCAAAAGATAAGGAAAATTATATTTTGATCACATTCTCAAGTGTATGTGTCATTTCTATGTGCTTTCTCCCAGCTGGCAAAAGAGACAGATTTTTAAAGGATACTCTAACAGAGTGTTACTATCCCAACATTACACACAAGTCTGTTCATGGAATTTTTAAGTAGACTATTTACTGAAACAATAATTCTCAAGCCTTTTTATATTTTATAAATAAATTTCTAGAATTTACCATTCATTCTCATCCTTTTAGTAACTTTGGTCAGTAAGATCAAGGATTAACCACCCTTCACAGAGATTTCTTCCATTTCTCAATTTGGAAACTGTCATTTAAATATGATATTAATATACCCATTCAGAAGCAAGGCTACACCCACAGAGATGGGTAACAATACAGGCTTTCACACAGTTTTTGCTTTATAACATCAGTAGGATTACCAGCATCACTGGAAAAAGAATATTTCAACTGACAAAGCAGAAAAGGGGAAAGTTCCTGAAAAACTAAAGAAGACCCAGTAGCTCTTTTCCTTTGCTTGAGAACAGACATTAATTAAATCAAGGCTCTCCTTGGTCTTTGCAGTTGAAAGAAATGGGAAAAGCACTGCACTTTGGGTTCCTTGCAGAATAATAATTCCTAACGTTCCTAGTGACAAATGTAATAATCGCAAAACACCCTCATGAGCATTTGCTGGGACAAACACATGCAAGTACCTCTGTTACAACCAAGGACGTGAGACATGTGAGGAGCAGTTATTTGCAGAGGTGCATAACATAAGCAGTAGATAATATAAGCAGTAGATATGATTCAAATTATTAGCATGCCAAGGTTTCTGCAGTCTGAACCCTCTACAGAGATTAAAAACCTTTGGATATCTGAGCAGCAGGTCAAATAACTGTGTATTTTAACTCTATTTCTGTGTGGTTTATTTGTGGTGAGTATTGCCTATCCATCTAAATTACGGGGTTTGGTGTTTGGGGTTTTTTTAAGCTTTTCTATAGAAATAGGAATATGTCCTTCATTAACACGAAGTCATTAACACTAAGTCAAGTCAATGCTTGTTGGGATAAGGGAGGCAGCCTTTTAGGAGAAAGAAGTATTTTAAATTCCTGTCTTCTTCAGTCACTTTCTGAGGTTCACACAGGCATTCTGCTCCTGCTGGTTTACTGTTTCACACTTGGGCAAGAAGTGAATGCAAGGAACAAGTCTCAGCCCTAACCCTGAATGGCTGCACATTGCCACTGATGTGTGGATTCCCCCATTCTGTGAAGCTTAGCCCTTCTCTGGGTTGGACCCTCAGAAAGTCAGCAAAGAGGAGTGTCATTTGGGCTTACTTTTGTGAGAGGATTAATGCCTTAATCAAATGACTTGCTTGGAAGGAAAATTAGCAGATGCTGCATCGCTTCAAGTGTCCTTCGAAACACCGGTAAAAATTCCTTATGCTCCCTGAGATCAGATACGTGTGTGACGGTCCCTATTCAGCCCGTGTTTGCAGTTTGCATATTTCTGTGTAAATGTGTGTCTTACAATTAGCTTGAGGATGTGCTTACAGTTGCTTTTACAAGTCCTCATTCTTGACAGTTTTACGGATGTTTGCACTAAGTAGCTTTTAGTGGCATACTGGTGAAACTAGGCACCTTGTTTTCCTTTCTTAAAGGCCCTTGGTTCTAATACCTACAAAGACTAATCCATTTGCCTCAGCTAATCCAGTCTAAAAGTACTCCAGTGCACTTGAAAGGATGTCCTGTGAGCAAAACATCTCACCTTGAGAATGGGGAAAAACTTGTTTTGGAGGTTGCTTCCCTCTGAAGCAGCAACTCCAATTGGCTAATCTATTTAGCAAAATTAATGAGAGGGCCATGGATTGAGTTTCATGGCAGACTAAAGCCCAGCTTTCTCAAAGAAAGGAATTCATTGTTGAACCTTTGATGGTCTAAAGGAGGAGAGGTGCATTCATATGTTTTGGGTAACTCCCTCATCATTACTAAGATAAAATAAAAAGGCTTTAAGGTTTCTTTCACCAATCACCCCACAAGTTGGCAATTATATAGGATTACTAGTATCCCATAGACCTGAGCTACCAACAGCTATTTTATTCACTTGTGTGATGCATTTTATGGTAATAACAAAAGAGCCCTTCAGGCTATTTTGTGGTCCATACAGATTTTGAAGGAGGGAGAGCTCTTATTTTTGTTTGTGTTTTGAGTGGGGGTGACGGGCAAAAAGGGGTTTCTTCTGCCAAGAGATTAGTGTGAAAGAATGAAATGAAATGTTTTGGTCTTGTTCAGTTCTAGTCTAATCAAGCCTACTCTCAAATTAATGAGCTCTTACCGGGGGGAACATCTCTCGATGCTGGAAGGCAGCAGTAAAGCTATGCACTTCTATTTCGAAAAAATGTAAAGCAATATCCTTTTTGGCTTCAGATAAAACAGGGAAAGAAGCATTTTTCATCTTTTAAGGTTTGATTTAATGTTACACTGACTTGCAGGGTTTGTGTTTATTGGAGGCATTTTTCTAGAGAGCTGAACAAATTGCCAATAATTTGAGGGTTAGTATTCTGGTCTCTTTTGGCTCATGGTGAATGAAAAGTGTGGAACAAGGAAGTCTAGCAAGGGAAAATAAACTGCATTTATTTTGCATATAGTAAGTAAATGTAATGGCCAGTCTTCGCGAATGAAGAACCAGGGAAGGTCTTTACACCTTCCAGCCTGCGCATTGGATTTTGTAGGTGAGACACAGTGTGCGCGGAACTGAGCCCACCCTTTAATCCTGAGGTTCATCTGCCAGGGCCAAGCGAGCTTGGACGGTGGCAGCAAGGTCCTCAGGACGTAGATGGATTGCCTTACAGGGCTAACGAGCTCCATCTGCCCGGGGAGTGGCCGCGACTGGGAACCGAGCCCGGGTCTCTGCGGTGACAGCGCAGCGCCTTTACCCTCTAGACCACCAGGAGCTCCCTAATTTGCATATAGGGCTTCCTAAACCATATTCAGGTCACATCAATCCATCTGCAGTCCCATCTTCTAACAGTCCTTCCTTGTTCTTTCCTGAATCTGTTCTGCACTGCCCGCTACAGAAGAGTCCTTCACCTCTGGAGGGATTATTCCTCCACAAGGGGGAAAAAACTTTATTTAAAATCTCTCATGCCTCAATGGCTCCCAAGACCACAGCTGAGGGACTCTCCTGGGGCTGGAATAAAGCACAGGCACAAGCCTGTAGTGCCTGAGGGCTATAGATCCTGGTGTTGTGGAACAATATCACATAGGATTCCTCTGTGTGCCAGCAGATTCAGGTCACATTGAGGTACTCCATGGTGCTAGTATTACTTTACTTTACATTACTTATTATAGAACTTTCATGAATTATCTCAGCACATGTTATTTTCTCACTTTATTTATCACAAAGAGTGGCTGTGGCTTGCTGAAGTCATGTGTGGTTTTATTCTCTTGTAACCTTGTAATTTCAACAGTGTTTTCAGGTCTTATCTACTGTTCTCTGTATCCAAGCATTGTACCCAACCAAGGTGTGTTCATATATTCCTTGAGTTTCCTATTATATTGCTGCTATAGTTTGACAATATTCCACAAGCATCAGCTGATCTTTACAACAATCCTGAGAGATAAGGCCTAGAAGGATTAAGCCCAAACTTGTCGTATTTTCTAGTGTGAATAACATAGGGGCTGATTAAATACACTGTACTTTGATAGGACAAAAGTAGAAATGTACAAATACAAACCTCATAGTTCCAGGTCTTGGTGAGATCCTAGTGGTTTGTTTTGTTTTCTTTTTACAGGCTAGACCCTTCTGTGTATCAGAGAGTTTAGTAAAGGAGGAATTTACCATGAGTGAAGTGATAAGGAAAGGTTCCTCTAAGTCATTTGTCTAGCAGCACATCAGAGCTTCCTGCTAGACTCCAGTGTAAAGTCAATGATTCTGGTCGGGGATTCAGGTCACTCAACTTCACCATCATCCATCTGTGACCTTCACCAAGGTCCCTGCCTCATTTACTATGTATTCCAGCTCCTAGGACGTGTGAGGCAATGGTCTGGCTAACAACAGCCTCCTTCAGCACAAACCATGATTCATTTCCTCAATACCATTCTCAAATACTGCTAGAGGCTGAAATGCTAGACACTACAATTTGGTTCTTCTAATGTCTGCTAACAAAATACCCTTGGAGGATTTATTTTTTTCTTTTTTTTAAGAAAGAAACTATAAAAAGCAGGGCTTTCTGCAGGTGGAAACCTACTGAGTTTCACCTACCCAAGCAGCAAGACTGAACTTTGAGAGATAAAAGATATAGCTCTGCCTTTTCAGCTAAGAGAGGAACTGATATCAGAATATATGCAGCATTTTCCTCTCTGGGCGAGCCCTGATTGGGGATGAGGCAAATGAGCTGTTGACAGTCTGCAAGGTGGAAAACAAGCAGTGGGAAAGCATCTCAAAAGCCTTTTAGCTCACCAAAGCTTTATCCTCTGCTGTTCCTGCTGCACTCCAGCCTGCCTCTTGCTTCTCTTGGGTACCCACCAGCATCTTCATTTGTCTTCAGTACTGTAGGGTTTGTTGAGTGAGAGAAAGACTCCTTGTTCCTCACCACATATTGAATGGCCTTCATCAGCCTCAAGGAGCACTTCCAAATCCATGGCCTGATTGTTGAAGCCACTGTCTTCAAAATCAGACTTGGTGTCCTCAGGAGTTTAACAGCTTGAGAATGTGCAGGCAGTAATGTTTTCCAAATGATTGTCAAAATTATTTCAGAAGTTCTCTTTTATAAAAGCTATAACCTGGTCCCCAGGTGAGCTACCCAGCTCATTTTCAAGCTCCTACTCCAAAGCAAAACAGCACTGCAAATTTATGGGTGAAAAAGCTGCAAACACTGTTTTAAAGTTGTTCATATTGTTTTTTATCATCATGTCTCATGCCTTCAAAATAATGAAATCATTTTTGCTAGAACATTCCCCAAAATACTGAGGCAAAGGAATACATGCAGTATGGAAAATTTCAAGTAGAGACCACTGCAAGGCCTTGTTACCAACTCCTTGTAATTTTGCCAAACACTAACAGGAAGAGACAGGCTGCTGTAGCGATTGCTGCTGGTGTCAGCTCCATGTGAAATGACACCAGAAACTGATGTTGTTGAGTGGTGCCACATGTAATGTCTGCTAAAGCTCCGAAAACAGAATTTTTTCTCAGTAAGTGGTAATGCAACAGGCCACAGCTGTATTTTAAATGAGTGGTTTTACACTTGTAATGAGCTGTGAAGATGGGACTAAACAAGAGGATCTGTACGACAAAGTCACAAAGGGTTATTTCCCAGAAAGGGTTGCTCTGCTCCAGCAGCCTGGCTTCCTGCAGACCAAGGTCAACAAATAAAGCCTGAAAGCTCGAGGTGAGTTGTCTTCATCTTGGGCTACAAAGCAGGGACTGATCTCAGGCAAGGCACGTTGGTGAGAAGCAGAACTTAAGTTTGCAGAAAATAAATAAGAGTGCAGCCAGACACATCCTGTGTCAGAAAGGGCTGGGAACAAGAACCAGTGCAGCCTGACTGCAGGCCAGCATGGAGGCGCAAACATTCGTGGGATGTGGCAAATCAAAATGTCTTTCAGGTAAAAGCCTCACCAAAATACAGCAAGTGTTCTTTTTCAAATAAAACCTCCCCTTATTTGTCTACCTCAGCCACATAAGCTTTTAATTAGATCATATGCATGGCTTCATAGACAGCTCCCTGAAACTGGAAAGCTCCAAGAAAGCTTTTCCAAAGCGAAAGCCGTATCAAGTTGCCCCTGTTCACAGACTGCCCTTCCCTAGAGAAAGCAGAAAAACTGAGAGTTCAAAGCAGATGACAAACACCAACACACCTGAAATGGCTTAAAGGATCATTATTATTATTATTATTATAACTATGTCTTATGGCAGTCAAATGCATTTCAGCTTAGAGACTCCAAAGTCCAAAAAAAGAAAATCCAGCTGGAAGTGCTGTCACATCTTCCTCCTAATCTACCTTCTCTTCAGATGCCATCTGACACATTCTGGTGCTTGCTTTCACGACAAATGTGAATCATTCATACATAACAGTGTCACTCAGGCCAGCAAAACATCCCTGGCTCAGCTCTCCCTGTAGCCTTTTTATGAGCCTGTCTGTCACTCCACATAGTTGGCAATGACATGTGGACTACCACGGATCTGTTTCTGATCATATCTTCCAGTTACTCTGCAAATGAGAACTCCTAATATGGGGCTATCAGCAGACAAATTGCTTAAGCCTAACAATGCCACAAGAAGTGTAAACAACTGGAATCTGCTCCATTTGAGCAACGCACAATGCTTGCATTGTCTGCCCAAAAACAACAACTAGAGGGATCGTTTCTGGATTTTTAAGCCGGTCTGCTGCCAAAGCAGAATGGGAAAGCACACAAAAAAGGGAATGTTTTAATGCATCCACTGACACCACTTCAAACTGGAGCAGGATCACAGAAAACTCCGGTACTTGGAAAAATCAAATGCTTCGCCCTTGAAATTCTGCCCGTGAAGTAGTTTTGGGAAGACTGGGAGGACTGAGAACAACCAGTAAACAGAAAAACAAGTCACCCTTCAGAGTCTGGTTTGTTGGCACAACCAAAAGATGGTGCAGCTTCACCCTGTGAAGGTTACCTTTCCTCCAGCTGCCACAGCTAAGAGGGGCAGGGAGGGCAGCAGTGCAGACTGGCAGTCCCAGCCTCAGCGTCTTTGCTCTTGGCTCTCTCCCACAGCACTGACGCTTCCCTGGCCGTAGCATTTTTCCTAGATTAAGTGTTTAGACTTCTCCATTTTTTTTCTTCTGTCTCTGTTCATCTCAAAACACGGGCGAAGAGAATTGGCTGGCTCTCAGGTGACAAGCTGTGAAGTTCCATCCTCTCTCCTGTCCAAATTATTTAAGTGAGAAGAAGGGGACACGCATTGAAGGAACCAGTTGGAAGCCTCTGATATCCAGCTCTGAGGACTGAGAAAAGCATACTAATATTAAGTCACTTAGATGACACTAGCAGAAAATTCATTTGATGCAAGCTGACCAGGATATCTGGACTTGTCTTTCACCACAGAGCCCTCATTTGTGTGCTATCTTTCCCTGTGGTGCTGTTCTTTTCTCCCCTAGAAACGAGGGGAAAACTGAAGGTGTGGAGAGGACTATTCCACAGAGGAGAATTGCAGGTTGAGATACTTTCAAGATAAGTTCTCTTTTTTTTCTTTTGCTCCGTGGAGAGACTGCCTATTTCTTTACATTTGAGGAAAATTGATATCGCTCAGTAAGCACAGAACTCTAAAGCAGAGAGATATCCACAGTCACAGGACATGGAGCTTGAAAGACTCACCAAGATCCAGAAGAAAAGCACCTTGAGGCTCTTTGGACCTTACTGGCCACCTATTTGGGCCTTTCTTATTTTGGTTTGGTTTTTCATTTGTTTGGGTTCTTTTCTTCATGACAAAAGGATGAAAGTCTTGTCATATCAACTTAGACACTAATCCACATCTCCTGTTTATAAAACCTTCCTGTTACCACGTAGTTTGTGCAATCTCGGCTATGAAATCAAGCAGCAAAGCTTTTTCCCAAAAGTATTTTGACATTCTTGGATGAACATATGTCACTTTTGTTGCCTCTAAAAGATCACTCGTTGAGAGAAAAAAACCCTTTACCTCACGTACTGGCTGATGTTTAGTTCTTCTTTCTAGTGGAGTAACCCTTGGAGATCCACTAGTGTGGTCTCATCAGTTTTCTGTAGATGGAAGAAAGCTACTGGCTTGGAGCAAGATCTCAGAGGTATCAAGATCTCAGAGGTATCATCAGTTATTTACTCACCATATCCACCCAAAACTAATATAAGAGTGTCCTTAGGAAACTGTAACTGGTAGTTTCACGAAAATGCTGATCAACCAGGTGACTCCTGGTCTGCTGTCCTCCAGGCTTTCCCCTGCTGTGGCTCTCCATAAGTACATTGCTTCTAACAGGATTCACTGAGGGATATTTTGCTTGTGACACACCATTCCTTACTTCCTACACAGCACAGAGCAAATTCCTGCAAAGAAACGTGAACAGAAACATTCTTAATTGTGATGAGGAACCACAGGTTGTGACCTCGGGAGGAAATGTCACACCTTCAATGAGTATTTTTGCTTTTGTAAAATTTAGAAAGTCTTGTGGATGTATCTTTCATTAGGGCAACTTCTTGCTGATTAACTATAACACAGTTTTCATGCAGCAAACCTCAAGAGAAAACATGTTGAGGAGAAGGAAATGGATGGATGCGTTCTCTGAAATTTCACCCACCAGACCTGGAATCTGGAAAAGGAAAGCTTTCCATAAAATACCAACAGAGGCATTTGAAATAAAATAAAGCCAGTGAAGTTAAAACCCAAAAGACTGCAGGACTCAGGGGAGGGGAGGGGGGGAGAAAAGGATTTACTTAATGAATCAATACATTGTTTGCTTTTTCGGGAATTTTTTTCACCGCTGATAACTTTGCTCCTGAGCAAAAAGAAACAGGAAATGTCATTGCACAGAGAATTGGGGATTCCAGAAATTATATCATTCCATTTCAGAACAAAATTAATTTTCTTTCACATGGAAAACTTTTGATTTGGTAGAAATTAAAAGTTGTGTTTCACTCATAGCTCTTTAATACCTAATATATAACGTAGTATCAATTTTTAAAAACAAATTACACAAGTTCAAAAGAAAATAATATATCTGAAGTTTTTTTCAAGTATGAAGCTAATTTAGGATGTTTCAACATTATTGGAACTTTTTCATCACTTTTTTTAAAATGAAATTTCCCCAAAAGCAACATGAGCTCACAAACTTCTTTTTTATTATTATTATTTTAGCGCTACTGCATTTTACTGATGGGGGAAAAAAACCCTTTCCATCAAAGTTTTTTTCCAATGAACACTATTCCTGAGTCAAGTAGGAGCGTGTCTGAAAATCCCTCAGATGGAAGATTTATTATGTATCACTGGGGAAAAAAAAGCTTTTCAGGGCCAAATTCTGATACAAGCTGGTTTGTGCAAATATCCTGAGCTCCAGCCAGTGAAAATGAGGCCCTTTCAATGTACTTTGTGCTCCTAAAAGGGAAGGATACCCAGTAAAAAAGGATAAGAAACGTTAGTGTGTGCATGCACATGTGTACATGTGTTGTGTGTGTGTGCACAGACACTCTGATACTGCTCTTGGCACTCAAGAACAGCTTTCTAGATTGTTTTAGAAATATATATGTTCATTGTGATGACCCATAACCATATGATTTTAGGGTATTTTTATTGGCTTCCAATTCTTTAATATTTTTTAACCCTTTTTTTTTTTATCTTATGAGAGGTAATTTTATAATCTACAACCAGATATATAGACTAAATTTTGATACTACTAAGCAAGACTCCATTTGGAGCTTCCCCACAGATCTTGTTTAAGGAAAATACTCACTTTATGTGAGTTTGTCGCACTTAAATGCAACAATTTGTGGGTTGCAGAAGTGCCCAAACCAGCAAAAGGGTTAAGGAAGTTGTGGCACAAACAAACCAGCGTGTTTCTTGAGTGTGATCAATTATCCTCACTACAACAACTTGTATTTTTAGGAAGATGGTAAATAGAAAGATGGCTGTGTTGCCAAGATTCAGAAACCCACTCAGCCCGAAGGTTGTCTGAGAATGTTAGTCTGATAACATGGCTTTGCAGACAAAAACACTGTGATGTGTATCAAAATACTGCAAAGGGGTAACTGCTCTGCCAAAAGGAAAGCCAGCCCAGAGAGACGTGAAGCACAACAAGCCAGGGTGATTCAGTCCATTCCTATAAACAAGATGCAATGGAAAGAGGTTGCATAATTAACCCGCTGCCCTAATGAACAGCATTTAATATGCCATCTATTTAAAATTAAACCGCTGTCAAGAGCAGCGTTTTTATTTCTCATTTTAATTCTGTTCAAAGCAAATAAAGCCGTGTCTGCGGTATTGCCCCAGGCAATGACATTAACTGTTCCAAATGTAGGGTTTTGCAGCCTGATTTACAGTGTTCTGGAATGACCAACATTATTATTGCTGTTTGAGTGACCTGGTGAGAAACACCCGGCGCTCATCTGGAGCGGGAGCGACAACCACTGAACGCTCTCCTTGGGCCACCTGGATCCTGTTAAGTGCAGGTATAAATCAAAGCAGCCTTCACATGACAGAGGCTTGTCCAGGCTGAGACTGGGTCAGACCCACTCCTTCCAGCAAACTAAAAATGAACTGTGAAAAGCTGTGGTGTTATTATTTGCTTTGTAGTAGCTCCTGGAGTCATTTCACTGTGAAAGTGCGGGGAGTCACAGTCCAGAAAAGTCAAACTTGTCTTCTTTCCTTGTGCTTTTGACTCATCTGCACCTGCATCCAAATTTCATGCCCTAGTTTGGCCTTGAGCAAAGGCTTGGCTGGCACTTCAGATATGAGATTGACGCTACCACAGAGGACAAACAATTTTCCCATTCTCACCCCACAGATTGGTGGCAAAGGCAGGGAAAGGATTTAGGGCTCCAGAGTCATCAGTTATTAGGCTCTGCCCTGGCCCCCAGTGCCTGCAGGGAGCTCAGTGTCACCAGTTAGACAGACCTGAGTTTTTCAGATGAGACTGATACTGAGGGGAAGATTCCTGCTGGTGGTAGAACTTTAAAACAGCACGTCTCTACATGGAGGAAAGCTTTTAGTTCAAGAACCCCTTGTCAACTTTTAGTCTTCCCTAAGCTATCCAAGATAGACTGCAGCAAACACTCATATGGAATACATATTTCCTTTAGAATAGTAAATATTTATTCTTCTAGAGGTCCAGAGCTCAGCAGCACTGGATAATTGAAGTTATTCCTGACACCACCACAGGTTTATTTCAGCTCTGACATGCAAGACCACCCTTCCATATTTACCCTCCATTGTGGCCATTGTGAGTGCAGAATGCCAATCACTCTGGACCACGTGGAGCTTGTGGTAGGGCTTGTGTTGTGGTGATAGCTGGCCTCTGCAGGCAGGGAAAAGATTCTCTAAGGTGGTCTCTAAGAAAGGTAGACTGTGGTAGGTGGAAGTATGCTTGGCATTTTTTGTATTCAAATGGACAGAAATGGGATTAAATTTGTGTATAAAAATGCAAAGTGAAAGGTAGGAGCAACAGGTGAAACTACTGAAAATAAAGAAGATGTAAATGCCCATAAACACATTTTGTATCTTTGCTTTTGGTTGAAAAGGCTAAGAGTTATCTGCAAAAATCCATTTAAAAAAAAATCCATCACCTGCTGTGGAATTCTGCTTTATTTTTTACTGTCTCCTATGAAGTCCTTATCACCAGAGTATAAACCATTTCACTTCTGAAACATCATAAAATTGCTGCCATTAAAGCCCTGGTAATTAAAGCTTGTTTGAGACCACAGAGTTTGTAAGCTGCAAGAGAAAATTCCTAAAGCCGTCTTTTACAGAGTTTTGATTAGAAACTCTTTCCAGATATGGGCAGATGAAATGTTCTAGACAATCTCAAGGCAATCTTAATTCATGTAACATTGATTTACTGAGGAGCTCATTGCTCAAAATAGGCTTTGATGGCAATATCTTATCTCCTCAAATCTGATAAACTCTGAGGACAGATGTATTGCTACAATTAACATAAATATATACTGCAGAAAGCAAGGAGGAAAATAACAAGCCTAAGAAAACAGGCCCTCCTTAATGCCACCTCCTGTGCACTGTGCACTGCATAGCCAGGCTCCACACTAATTGTAGGACTCACAAGTAAGTTCCAAGGAAAGACATTTATACTGGGAGGCTCCTCAACATGTCTGAGCACTTTCCAAAGGTGATTTTTACACTCTAATTAACATCTGTCACCAGTCTTTTCCCTCATCTCTTCTCGGGGAAGAAAGCTCTGCTTGTGGCCTTGTGTTTGGCAAGGCCAGGGGCAAACCGAATTTATAAGATTGGATTTCTGGATTGCTGGATCAGAGTAAGTTTTATATTTATACTTTAAAAGTCCAGGCATTTGGAAAAGAGATCTCTGAACTTCTTTACTGTGCAAGTGACCGAGCACTGGAACAGGCTGCCCAGAGAGGTCATGGAGTCTCCTTTTCCCAAGGTATCCAAAAGCTTTCTAGACACAGTCCTGAGCACTGTGGTCTAGGGATTCTTGCTTGAGCAGGGAGCTGGACTAGATGACCCCCAGTGGTCCCTTCCACTCCTACCCATTCTGTGATGACACTGCATTCCTGCAGAGGTTCATGCCATCCTGTTAGACCATCCCAAAGAAAACTCTTGTCCTGCAGAGGTAGCTTTGGTAGAGAAGGTGTTCCACGGTGTGGGAGTCGTCACTCTTGATTTTCATGTGAGTATTCCAAGCACAAGATACTGGTCTAAGGTTTGGACTCAGGGGTAAGATGAGGGAAAAGTGAGGCATTGAGAGCAGTGCCAGTCAAGAATTGAGGGTTGTTTAGCAAAGCTGGTTGAAACCTGGAATTTCCCTGAAATTTTTTTTTTTTTTTTCATACTTAACCAGAAAAAGAACAAGGAAGGTAGAAATTCCCTATGAAATGGAAATCCTGTGTGATTTTGCCCTGATAGCATCAGAACATCCTATTTGCACAGATTTGTTTCAACGTGCCTGCAGTCCTCACAATGCTTCACGTCTATGGAATTGTTTAGAGTTTTAGAAAAACACGAATTCAACGGGAATTTTTGAGTGAAAACACGATCTTTTGTTTTAATCGAAACGTTGGTTCTCAGTAACTTCCTCCTGGAAAAACAATCGGTTTCCTGTCCAAACATAGCTTTCCTTCGTGGAATAAGTACACTTTGTTGGAAGATGTCCACAATCTCCAGTCCATTTCCAGTTAAGCCCGTGTAGAGAAGTACTGCAAGTGCTTACATGTTTGCAGGAGCCACGCGGTGGACGTATCATTACAGTTCCAACTTGTTTAATCTTTTGTCTAAATATAAACAGATGAGTGAATATCAGTAATTTCCTCTGTCCCTCTCTCTGTAGGGGGTTTATCTGCATGAGGGAAGGCTTTAGGATTAGGGCCAGTCATTGGGGCTGTTTCCAGGCTATCTGCTCAGGAAGGCTCATGAGCTGTTCAGAGATAACACCCTGTTCGTACTTGGCCTGATCAGCCGTGCTCCAAAGGGCATCCCACATCAAACCCAGTGCTGATTTAAGGAAACAACAGCTCAGCTGTTCTGTGTCTGCTGCTCATGGTGCAAAATGGGAGTTTTCCCATAAGGTTGAACTGACTGAAAGGGCCCTATTCTCCCATTTGGCTGTTTGGGCCAACCTCCAATGTCTTTTAATTCCCTGCTGATTTTGGACTTGCCAGTAAGAAGAAAGTACCTTTTTCCCATAGACCTGACTACCCCAATAAAACTGGAAATTGTGGGTGGTTTCTTCAAGAGAGATCTCCTGGAATTTTGGGTCAGTTTACAGGAGTTTTCACTCTTATTGGCCATGATCACTGTCCTTATCTTTTTCCATAACTGTCAGCAATGTTTTGCTTTTCATCAGAAATGTCTTCTTTTACTCCCTCTTGATCTCTGGTGGGTCACTCGCCTACCAAATATTCAGCAAAAGGGGTGAGCATTCACCCTGATGAACTTGAATCCACATTTCTTCCCAGTCCTAACACTCTCCTCATATGACCCCAGTTTCTTCTTTTGCTGTCCAAGTCCTATAGCTAAAAAAAACAACTCCATCACAGTGGCTGGCTGACACAACCAGATAAAGACGACACAGCTCATAAGGGAAACTTGGAAGGGAAGCCCTGAAGTTTGATTGCACTACATAGGGAACTAAGCTTTATAGAAATAAAAGGCACCCTTCAAAAAAAAAAGTGGTTTCTATGGGATCCTGTTACCCCATAGGGATTAAGACCTGTGCTTAAGCTGGGCAGCTCTCTGGCTAGGTAATGCCATAATTTAGGAGTTTGCTGAGCTACAGCTATTTGCAGTTGTTAGACTGCAACGTCCTTTTCATCTCTGCAATCTCATTCAGTCCCTTAGCATTGTGGGGATGCAGGCAAATCCCCATAAATAACTGAACCTTTTCATGTCAACTGGTACAAATAGCAGTCACTTCAAACAATCTGACCTTTCTTGGGGATTCTGACCAATCTGCAGTGGAAGTTGGCTGATATCTTTCAGGATTTTCCACAGTTAAGGTATATTTAAAAATTGCTCACTGCTTGTGTGCACTCCAAATGCTTTCTGGCTTGTTTAATCTGGCTGTGACACTTTGTTCTGTGGTTAAAAAATGAAAGTAACGTCCCAGTTAATGATTTTTGATGAAACCCATTATTCTCACAGCTATTTTTAAACACCTTGCAAGGCAAATCAATCTAGCACACCTACAAGACTAATATTTTAATAAACTAACAGAGACAGTGGGCTAAAGCCATGGTATTTTTTCCTCTGAGCTCTTACTTTTAAATGAAACCCTGTGAGGTTACCTTGTAAAACCTAGTAAATAAATAGCTGTTGCTGTCTCCTGAAGTTTGTCTTCAGCTTTAAATGGAAAACAAAATAGAAAATGGCTTCAGCTTCATAATTAGCAAAAGCTGATGAAGGATGTTCCTGCCGAAGGTATTAAATGATTATGAGATTCCCCCTTCTTCCACACACCTGTTAAATGGAAACTGATAATGCCTATGTCTTATTAATATCTTATGAGGAAAGTCAGAGGAGATGTATCCTTGATCAAGAGATATCCATTTAATGCTTACTGCTGTAGTTCATTCCGGAACAGAGGATGAATCTTGCCTCTGTGAGAAACTGCAGATATTGATATAGTCATTGTAACCAGAATAATAATCAGAAAAGGCTTTAAAACACAGAAAATAATCTAGACTGTGGCTTGCTTCTTAGCTTTGCTAGAAGCTGCACTGAAATTTCCAGCAGATTTTTCGTATCCCATTCATTCACACTGTGTCTCAGAGCTTTACCCCACCTGCCCCATTTATCAGGAGCAGAGCAAAAAGGATCACAGTTTTCACCCACTGGGAGAAACAGCTCAGAGAGGTAAATGTTGGGAAAAAATTAGACTGTTTCCAGAGTGAGTCCCCACCCGACAGAAGCAGGAGAGGCTGTACTGAGCTCACCAGGGTTGTGGGGTTTTTTAAGCCACTTTGCTCTCCCTTGTGAGCACAGTGCACTGCAGCTATGTACATGAGAGAAGATGCTCAAGAGCACAAATCCCCATTCTGTAGGACCTGGGGATTTTGTATCTTCATATATTTTATATCAGATTTTATATCTGATCTGATACTGCAAGATGAATTTCGTATAATGTCCTTATATCAAATCTTAAGTTGCCCACAAGTAAGCAAAGCAGTGTGAGAGTGAAAGGGTATTTTGCCTATTTGCTGTTGCACAGTAAAGCTGGAGTTGATGAAATTATTGCCACACTATAAAGTCTGCAAAAGCATATTGTCTTCAAACTATGAGATGCTGATGTGAAATTTGAGAGGCCTTTCACCAGTTTAAAAATGCAATAGATTTGAAGGACATGAATGAGGAAGGACTGAAGGGAAAACAAATCAACTGGAATGCTTTCCCACCTCCCTGCACTTGTTTCCCTTCTCCCCAAAACGAGCTGGCAAACTCTCCCACATCTTCTGGGAAAAACTCAGAGTATCCTCAGAGCTGGACAGTCCACAGCCACCATGGATGTTTATTTCATAACCTGGCTCTTCCCACTGAAGCTGCACTTGCTCACAGCCATGTGTTGTGTTGAGCAAGTGCCTGTGTTCTTACATTTGCCCCTTTGCAGTGAACAGGTGAAATTTTCAGTCACATTTCTCAGGGACTGCTCTGTCCCTGCAGCTCAAGCCAGGAGCTGTAGCAGGGAGTACAGAACGACCCCATGACTGGCATTAGCCGTGCTCTCTCTATTAGAGGCAGCTGTCAGAAAAGGAGAGAGTTACTGAATGTCAATTAAAATGCTTCAGTGATTTAAGTGGGCAACTTCCATGCACTGCTTTGTAACGCTACACTCCCCCGTGTCCAGTTAACAGCATTGCTCTTACAGAAGCCCCTAGTAGGTCAATTTATGCAACAGCATTTACAGTGACCTTAAGGAGGGATCATTAAACTATTCTCCTTGCCTGAAATTCGTAACTCTATCTGCTTTCCCTGCAGGAGAGGATGAGACAAGGCGGGGAGGGAAGGAGCAGTCCACTGACCACCCAGAAAGAAGGAAGAATTTAAAATTACTTTGTTAGCCCTGATTCCTCTTGATGCACACCCTAAGGAGAAAAGTGAGGAAAAAAAACAGGCAGTGTGGTACCTGCAGTGGGCAAAGAGCTCACTGGTGTCTAACAGCAGAGCCAGAGGGAGTGGAAGCACTCCAAGGACTGGTGAGGGTCTGGGGGCAAGGGATGCTGCTCTGCTGCCACTGCCAGGGAGGACAGCAGGGCCCTGTTGTCCCAGGGCTTGATTGGCCACTGTTCCACCTGCCCCAGCAGCCAGAAGCACCACCAGCACCCATCACAGACTGAAACACAGCAGAAGTCTGGGAGGGGACGTGCCAGCAGCCAGCACCGTGCCAGCAGCCAGCACCACGCCAGCAGAGGTTTCGGCAGCTGTGCCCGTTAACTTACAGGAAAGGATGACTTTTGTCACTTATCTCAGGCACACTGCAAAGTTTAGCTGAAAGCTTTTAACGGTCCCTTGACTCTGAGCCTGCAGATACAGAGAGATAGAGAGCATAATAAACTTTCAAAATATGATCTAACTGCGTAACGCACCAAATGTGTATCTTAACTGCATCCAGCAGAGCTGAATGGAAACAAACACACCATTTCAAACCAGACCACACACAGCAAGATAGTGCACATGACTAATTTTGATGACTGATTTCACATAAATAATGTACCAAGATTAGTAGATGCACTGTAACATCTCTTCATTCCACTCCCTTAATTAACTTTTCATTGAGAATCCAATTGGAAGTGGCTAATAAAATGTTTGCTTTTTGCTACTTAGATTAAAAATGCATCCTGTCCTTACCAAAAATAGGGGGAAATTGTGAGAAACTTAGGAAATGGTCTGCTTGATGCCATTCAAAATAGTGCCAGTGTTACAGCTCTTAGCTGGGTAGCAGAGGAAGAAATAATAGGTGCAGATAAGGAGTGGGAAGAGTACAGTATTTTGGTCATACATGTTGTAAATTGCTATGGGAACCAAACAGTTTTGTTCTAGATCAGTTTTGCCACCTACACAAAAGGGGAATAAGACACAGATAACCCTACAGCTGAGTTCTGTTCTTCTGATGCCTGGCAATGCTTAAATGAACTCAAGAAGGAAGTGTTGAGTAGTGAAAGACAAATGACCTTTTCCGTCTGGGAAAGGTCTTAAAATCTTAAAGCTGCAATGCCTGTGTTTATCAGAAGGGAAAGGAGGGAAAATGCAGGTGAGGAAGAGAGAAGCCAAATCCCCACTGTCTGAATTCAAAGACAATGGAAGGATTTAAAAGACCTAGTGACCTTCAGGAAATTGATCCTGGTGTTGATGGATCACTATATATAGGATGCAAACTAATAGGTCAGCTGCTGCCTTTTCACTGTATAAAAGGTAAGATTTACTATCCCTCCAAAGACAGAAACTTTAAATGGCTTTCAATGAGGCAATTTTAACACTTATTACACCATCTCCAGGGATTTTCAAGATATTTTGCAAATAAGGCAGGCAGGTAGGGCAGATAAATCTTCCCATCCTGTCATTACTGATGATAAACCTGATACAGAAAGATGTGACATGACTTGTCCCAAAAAACCTCTCTAAGAGGGACCCTCATTGCTTGTGCCTCAGGTGAGTGCTTTACCACCAACCACCTTTCCCTTTCAAAAAGTTTCATCAGCTTTCATACTGGAACTCTACAGAACCACAGATTTCCCATATTTTTTTAATACTAAGGCATCAATTACTCCAGATTTACTCAAAACAGTGGCCAGGGTCCCTTTGTAAGTCTATAAACCTGAGAGCACCTATTTGTGACCTTGGACTGAGATTCAAGTTTTAAAGGAACAGTGAAACTGAGGCGATTTTTCACATATTCTACACCTGAATGTGCCTGAAGGGCTTGTGTGGAAGGCAGCTTGCAAACCTCCAAGGGCTTTTTCTGTTTCAGCCTTGATCCCAAATTTTGACGCTACTAAGGCAGACAGCCCCTCCGTACAGCATTTGCAATACTAAAATCTCAGACATTATTTGAACTGGACCTTCCAAGACACATTAGCAACCAAATTCACATTTCCAAGCTCCATCTATAACAGGTAGTGCTCCACTGTCACACCATGGTGTGGGAGAGCGAAGTACTACACCAGCAGTGTCAAAGCTGGGTGGAGAAAGTTAATAACAGTAAAGAGGACAAGAAAAAAATAAAAAATAAAAGGATTACCCACTGAATGGAAAGCTTCCCAAGGTACAGCATGACATGGGAAAGAATTCAGAATTCCAGGTTTCATTCAGACCATTTCTGAGAACAAAGGCACCTGTATTAAACTCACTGGTGTTGATTTTGGCAAACCATGATCAAATAGAATAGAAAAGAATAGAAAAATGGTGCAAATCTGATTATCCCTGGGCACATAATTCTTGGTGCTTCACACATTCTCTCTACCCTTCCCACATATTTCTTGGCATGACCTGGTGTCTTTTGTTTTACACCACATCTTTTTTGATTGAGTGAAATATCTCTAAGATGGTAATTGGCAATAGGGTGAGAGCACTCTGTGGCTGGAGTGAGGAGGCTTCACAGGGGCAGCCCTCCTACCTGCCAAGTCTCACCACAGTCTCCTACCCCCTGGATTCTTCTGGAACCCACACTGAGAAAAACTCAGTCATATGTTCAGTTAATTTTAAACTAAAAGCCAACCAGAAGACAAACAGAGTTAATAGCACTTATTTAAATTAGAAATTCTCCCATATATGGAAAAAGTCCCTGGCTGGGTTTCCCAGCAGCTGGAAATGCACACAACTCTGAGGTCATGGACCATGGGCTGTTTCACAGCAGCTGAGCACCTTCCACAGCACTTCTTTCTAAAGGCATCAAGAAAAGAAAGATGGGAAACAGAAAAAATGCTGGAATCATTCCATAAAATGTTATCAAGATAAGCATAGCTAGAGATAATAATAGCTAGTAGAGAAAAAACGGGGACAGAATCCTTCCAGAGCAAGGTGTGAAAAAACTGGGGACTGCCTCTGAAAATTAAACTGTAGCAACTCATCATTGCCCCCAAACCCCAAGCATTTTACAAGCAGAAAGAAGTGCTACCAGCTTGAAGTGCCATTCACTGCTGAACTGTAGCACAGACTGAAAAATAGCATGTATTCAATAGCTATTTGGGACAGAAAGTGAAAAACAACATGGTCATTGAAAGGGCAGGAGGCATTTCTGGTAGGCAGAGCATAATTAGCCAAGTTGGCTCGTGGCCAGCACATGGAAGTTAGTCATCTCCTTTTGTGAAAAGTGCCATCAGATCTTCAGTGACTCAGAGCATTCAGGACCTTGGGTTTATGTCTAATCCAGAAGATGGATAACAATGCTAAAAGGGAAACATCAGAGGCGAGTATGATCATAAACAGGGAGGATATGCAAGATAACTTCCAGATAGAGGGGGGAAAAAATGGAGCTCTAGGCACTGGCCAAAACAAACAGGAGTCACCATGAGCGGATGGGGGTCATTCCAGGCTACTCTGTGAATTACATCAGAACCAGCATTGCCCTTCATATGGCTTCACAAAGAGTGGCTTTAACACTTGAATGTAACTGGAAGAATGAGACAAAAATGCTGCACCCACAGTCAAAGAAAACCAAGAAGGAAACTCAAGGAGATAGAAGTTAGCAGTCCAATTTCACCTGAGGGAACAATTAAGAATTATCTATCACAGTTGAACTAATGGATCTTTATTTTTAGAGGAGAGCATTGGGGAGTTCTAAGAGTTTTCCGCTCTTAGCTTGTATTTAAATAATAAATAACTATCTGAGTTCTGGGGAATGTTCAAGACAGCAGTTCATGCATTTGCAGACAGGCCACAAGAAATTGTTTTCAAAATCAAAACAATAATCAGCATTCCTGGAACCAATTCTGATGTTTGGCCATCTCTTCATAAAACACACAAGTAAATAATTTCACCTAGTGTTGCTACTGGGGTCTGTCCTCTTAAGTTGGATGACATTTGTGAAACTTCAGGATTGATCTGTAAAAAAATAAATCCTGTAAAAATAATCCTGATGGATTTTCAGCCATCGACAGGCTGAACAAGCCTGGATATAAATGCACCTGTATTGAAGTTTCTCTATGTCTGAAAGAAGGGCTGAAAATCAAATCTGATGCTTTTCATCTGCTTCAAACTCTGAGTAAAGTGCAGACCCACAAAGCTATCCCTAATTACTTACTTTAAAAGCATCATGCACTTTGTATTGAGCACAGCCTTTAACTCTGTCTGCAAGCTATTTCTAGGGATTGCGTCTTTCTCTATCCATTTCACACACCCACCACAGCAAAAGGTCACTCATAAGTGTACATCAGGAGTGGAAGACAGTGAAGAACTCTGCTAATCAGACCTGCTCCTAAACACTTACTGTTCAAAGAGCTGAGTGGGGCTACACACTAATGTATTTGACCCTTCAATAGCTTAGTAGCCAATTAGCTTTCTAAAGGCTATGATGAACTGCAGTCATTTACTGGGCATCCACACACTCCACTGTTATGTTTAACAAGCAGTGGGACCACTGACAACTGCCCAGCAAGGCCCTCTACACCCTTAGTGCTGAGTCTGCTCCTCCCTCTGTCCTGTCCTGACACTGTACAGGAAAAATGATGGGAAAACCACAGCTTGAGATGACTTCCACAAAGAAAGAAATGTCATTCACAAAACTGTAAGGTTCCAGTCAGCTCCATAATTTGCCAAGTTTCCCCTAGAATTCGTAGGAACAGCTCCAGAACATCAGCTCGCTCTGCTGCATCAAAGGCAGGCCTTATGTTCTCTTCCAAGTACCAAAGCATCAAAGTCATAAACACCTGGAAAACCCAAGGTGATCCTTGACATCTTCGTTGGAAAGATGGTTATGAAATGCCAGACCCCGTCTGAAGATGTTCACACCTTTGTTTGACAGGTCTAGCTCGTGTTTCTCTCTGCCTCACCACAGCATTCTTGGCCAGCACTGGAGCCCATCATGGCAGAACACTTTGTTCCCACCCGTAACTCACAAACTGGCAGCTCTGCTGATCTTCTTAGATATCAAAGCAAGTTTGCCAGTGCTCACAAAGTGAAGTCTAGGTACATAGATGAGGAGACACATTATCAGACTCCTTCTATCCCTCAGTGTCCTTCAATCAATGCAGCTCTTGAAGACCAGCAGGGCTGATAGCACAGCAACCGAACTGTGCAGCTGTGAACACCATTTACCTGAGAAATAACTGCACATACGTAGTCAACTACTTGTGAAGGGCATTTATTGGTCTGGTACCAAATCACTGAAACACTTAACACATTCTTAAGTCATATATGTCCCACGAGTGAAGTGTGTCCTTGGCAGGAAGCTGAATCAGAACAAGCTTAAACACATGCCTAAATATATGCACACATCTAAGTGTCTCACTGAATTGTGGCTGTGTTGACATTTGTATCACCAGACAAGGTGTCCAGAAGAATCATTTATTAGTTCCTTCTCTCTCCCCCTTTACCTTTTCTTTTGTACTGGTGCCTTCAAAGAGAAGTTGTGCTTCATACCGAGTAGGCACCACTAATCAGTCTATTTTAATAAAGAGAAAAATTAGGTGAGAAGAACAACGGTGACTGTGAAATTGGAGAGAGGTTGATGTGTTATTTTCAAAGCCCCTAATTTTTTTTTTTTAAAGTGCTGTATTTTAGCACTTGGCACCAGTGATTATGCAAAATAAGGCATTGGGCTCATCAACTTTGAGTCAGAATTTTCTTTAAAAATTTCCAGTAAGCTAAACTCAATGGCAAGTCAGGGATGTTTGTTTCATAAATTAAAAGGAAATTTTCCCCTTCTAAGTAGCAAAGCCAGAGAGTGGGAATGTACTTTTTTTTCCTCCATATATGCCAGTTATGCTGTTGTACTCTCAAAATTTCATATGCTTTCTGTGCCCCTCGCTACAATCTGCCTAACAACAGTTCAGCCTGTTTGAGAGCTACATCTAAGACTCAGCCACAATTCATCAGGATCAGATGGCAGGCAGTCCTGAATGCATCTCCTGAGAGCTGGACACTGCTCACCCGTCATGGAGCAAAAACAATTATCTGAAGCTCCCCACCTGCTCCAGGGCCACTTCGTCAAATACGATACCTCAGGGGGTGATGCCTCCCTGTCACACTGATTTTTTGGATGTTGACATAGTGGTTGGAGTGAACATCTGTTGCTGCTACTCCACTGTGATCTCATTTAGACTCTCCAGAAACAAAGATGAAAACTTGTTTTGGTGTCTCCCTCCTGCCTGCTCCACCTGAGAAACCCTCTGCATTTCATCTGAGCAGCTGAACAGCTGTGACCAGCTGACACTTTATTCCCTTCTCTCTTTGAAACATCAGTTTAATTCCCAGCTACTTGCTCACTGAATCCTCACCACTGGTGGCAGGCTTCGGGACATCTAGCTGTGCATATGGCCATTTTCTCATCCTTTCATATAAATATCTCAGAACCCAAATCAAGGGGAAATCAGACCATTTGCTTTTGAAGCCAGTGGAAACTGTGAAGAAACAAACAACCAAAAAAAAAATGGCTGCAAAATCTGGCTGCAAATCACAGAGAGAAACTCCAAGGTTGGGTGTCCCACTGAATGGGAGTGTGCTGACATACTAGGACTGAACAAGGGACTGGCCAGTTAGAGAACATACTGGAAGCAGTGGGTTGCAGCCTGCTGTGCTCCCTTCTGTGGCTGTGTGCATCCTGCAAACCACTCAGAGCAATGCATCCTGTTCCATATCTCTAATATTTGCTCATTATTCTGGTTTTGGAGCTTTGGGATGAGTTTTGTAGTCCTCCTACCTCGTTCCAGTTGTGCAAGTGAAAACATAATTCCCTTTCTAAACAGCTTCAGTGTACCTGGGTGAGTTGAAAACTGGCACAGAAGGCCAGGCTCCACCACCATGTAATGCTACTGAAACAGAGACATGGGCAGGGTCAGGGAGGAGAGTTAGGCTGGGCAATGTAGAAAGAACAGTCTGTTTGTGTACCTGCTCACAATTAACCTGTGGGAAGCTACCAGTTCTCACCCTGCACCTCAGCCTAAATGGCTTTTTTTTAGGCTGCAAAGTGAAAACTCAAACCAAAACTGCAGTCTTGTAGGGTTTCAGGCTTAGATATATCAGCCCCTCTTTTCCAAAGGTGACAGCAATAAGAAGATGATGGCTGATGCTTTCTCCCAACAGCCTCTAGCTTTAATGAGCATTTCCTCTGCATTTAAGATGTAGCTGCCTCTCTAGACTGGTGACGCTCTGTCTCATGGACAAAGCTTGCACAAAGCTTACACAAAATGCCAGTAAATAATGACTGCAATGTAATCATAGCTACCTACAGGAGAGACATTTCCTCAGTACGACAGCTTCCAGAAGTTCAAAGCTTTGCGTGAGCAGAATACATGAAGGCTCTCTGTGTTAACTAATCAGTGTTTCCATCTCTATGTGATCATTTTCTAAATTGCCATAAAAGTGGCACCAAGAGCAGTGAAGATGACACTCTTCTGTCTGGGTGCTGTAATCACACTGAATGTGTCTGAGCAGACTGCATAGCAAATGGGCACTGGAGATTTTAAATATCTCAGTTTTCAAGATCAAACATCAAGAGCTAGTTCCTGTTTCCTTCTCAGTCACCTCTCCTGACTCCATCAGGCTATTGCTACAATGCTGAGTGATATGTGGCAGCATGTTACTCTCAGTGGAGATTAATTATTTCTTTTTTAAGACTCCTACATCCCCCATCCCCTCTGGGTCTCTAAGTTGGTGAAGCAGCATGTCAAAAACTAATGGGAAGGTGTGAGACGTGACATGACTTTACAAGAAAATAAAATTTGGGACAAGGGAGATGGAATTTGGATTTTGACGACAAACTTTGTTTTTCTGTTTGTTTCTTCCACTTAAGAATATGTTTCTATTTTAAAACCTGAATTCATTGCTGTGATTCATACCGTAATTACTACAGGAAATCGGGAGGGACTGCACCTGTGTTGGACCATGAGAGAGCCCAAAGTGACGCTGGTTCCTCCTCACACTGACTAATCCCCTTTGTCTGCTGTGCACAGGTACCTGCCCAAAACTCCTTCAGCCCCCAGATTTCCGTTTACAGCTGTCTCCAGAGTGTCACAAGGAAAGATGATGGATGGGCAGAATTTTACTTCTGTTAGAACGAAGCCAGCTGAATATTTCCAACCACTTTATTAAAAATGCTAGTTCTTGCTTTGCTTAATCTTGAAAAATGTGACATGTTCCTGCAGCTGAGTTTGCATTTTGTCTAGGAAATGAATGCCTGGGGTGGAATGATCTTCTGGGGGAACTGAGCAAGATGCAATTTAATGCCTCCCCTCTCAGAGGCAGAGAGCATCCAGCGTGGGAGAGAGAGGCTGATAGCCCACAACTGCCATCATCCCACAAGAGCTGTACTTCAGATTCTTGGGAATGTGACCCGTGAAGTCCAGCAACAAAGGCAGTCAGGCTGGTAACTCCAACTGGAGACCTCCCTATCATCTCAGCCTCACTGCTCCACTCCCTGACTACCTCCAAGCCCTGCAGAGCTTTGCTCTCCCTCCTCAGTGGGATTCTGTAATCCCTGCTGATGACACACTGCTCGTGATCTGTAGTTGGCATCGGTTACAGAAGATTTCTGGAAGAGAGCACTGAACTGTTTGGGTTTGGTGGGATGGGGTAGCAGGGAGGGAAACAAATTAGAAGCACAGGAGCTTGGCTTCTAACACAGGGGCCTGAGGGTGTCATATTTGGGTGAACAACTGCTCTATCACAGTGTCTGTGTAACTAAAACTCTGTCCAAAGAACAGAGTTTGTTCAAGGTTTTTCTCTTCTTGCACTGCTTTTCCTATTTCCCTCTTGTTTTCCCAGAAATAGAATATGACATTTATTTTTATGGACAGCATGATCTTATGGCTATTCCCCTGCCATGGAGTAATCTGAACACAATTATGTTCTGTTGACAAAAAGTGATAAAAGTGTGCTGTGTCAACACTCAGAACTAACAGATTTGTCATCTGCTCTACTCCCAGATAATAGAAACAGAATTAGAAAATGCTCTGACAGACTCTACCCTTTCCTATGGTTAGGTAAGCCCCAGCTCTCTGCTTGGTTACTGTACTCCAGCATTCTCCCTCTTCCAGAAAGATCTGCCTAGTTTTAAATTCAAGTGTAAATTTTGCTTTGATGGACTCTTTGGCAGCTTATGGCTTATATTCTCTAAAGCAATTTGACCTGCGTTCTCCATTTCACTTCAGTTCTACTATTACCATTTCTTTCCATGGCTTGGAAAAATCCAGCTTTTTTGTGTATCTTTTTTTTTCCCCCATCATTCTAAATAATGAATTTGACAATATTATGTGCATTATATCTTCCCTCCAGCTGACTTCCCCTTGAGTTCATGGAGAGAAATCTACCTGCACTCTTGTTTTCCTGAGACAGGCACCCACATTTTGCCCAACATGTAGGGCCAGCCCCAAACACATGAAAATTTTAAGTGAAAAGTTGTGCACACATCATAACATAAAACAACATCCCCTGCTAGGTTTGAAGACAAGTTTGCACTTCCAACTGTTGGTTAGTTGGATGACACTTACTGTTTAAGAACTAAAAGAATGATGAAATCATTCAAGCAAAATAAAAGAAGCTTTTTCATGGACAAAAAAAAAAGCAATTTCCAAAATTTCTGTAAAACATTTTGTTTTCCAGCCGTGATTCTTTCACTGTTAAATGCCATTAAACAGCATTTCTACTCAAAAGGGCCATGTGCGATGCGTATTAGGGCTTTCCAAAATTAGGAATCAACAGCCATCAGGTACAAGTGTTTGGAATGAGTCAAGCATGATAGATTTGGTCTCCTGGCTAATGCCTGTCTGAAAAGACCATGAGCATTGGCCTCCCCATCAGAACACAAGAGTTGATAGGTGCCAGGAAGGTGCTCTTACCTTACATGACTGGTCCTGTCTCAGCTCATTCCCCCAGTTTCCAGGTTAATTATTATGTCACACTGCAACTCCCGAAAATCAGCTCTTTTAGGACCACAAACATCAGAGTAACCCAAAATCTACTTTAATTTGAGGTAAATGCTGGACTTACTCTTTCTCCAGTCTATCAACTACAGCCCACTTTGCTCCTCAGCTCCTGCAGTTCCTCAGCTCATCCAAACACAAGGAACTTGTCCCTGTGCAAGCAGCATTTTTCACAGGTTTTTCCTTTGGTTTGGTACATTTGTTGTTTGAACAGAAAAATGCAATCGATTTTGACAGTAGAGTGAAATGAGTGCACATGAAAAACGATTGTTTATTCCCCTGATACAGCTTCTGCCAGTGGGATTTTTAGTGTGGGGGTGGAATCAAAGCATTTACATCCTGAAATAAGAATAATTGGAATAGGGGCTTAAGGTATTTTGGCACCGTATTCTGATATCCATAGCAACCTTTACAGAAAATTGAGCTGGACATTGCAGTGGAAACTTAACACCATCTACAACTTAATTCACAACCCAAATTTCCCAGAAGAAGCCACAGCTCATTACCACACCTACAGAACCACTTGTGAAAGAAAGCACAGATCTGACTCTTGCTCTTCCTCCTCCTCTCTGACTGACAGCCAGACTTGGTGCTCAACAAAAGGATGCTGCTGTGAGAAAACAGCTAAGATAAAAAAAAAAAAAAAAAAGGTGCTAAAGTTCTTTGCAGAATTGACTTAAAGCAGTGAATACATTGTGTAATGAACAAGTTTGGATAAAATTAAGCTATATCCCTGCAAACAAGATTTTTGCTTCCCCACCAGGTTGATGCTTTTCGTGTTACTGCACTTGAGGCTTATCAAGTCAATCTCCTTGAATAAATGAACATTTATCTTGTTTTATCAGTAACTTTCTTTCTATTCTAGTGTATCAGACCATATCAAAATAAGAAGCATACACCTAATGTGACTTACTATACCAAAACCACTTTGTCCTAACTATAATAATTTCATAAGGTTACACTCAAGATTATTTTTTGGTACAATTTGCTCATGATTTTAACACTAATCCAAAGTGTCTTAGAATCTAACATACTCAGCCTGTAGCACTTGAATTTTCCACTGGAGTCAACGAGGCCATTATTCACATGCTTAAAATTAGGCATATGCTTAAGTGCTTCGCCTTTGGGATAAAGAGCCCATTTGGGACTCTTTGGTACTTAGCTCTGATAAAATCCATCAGTCTTACTTAGATGATTAAAACAAAAGCATCCTTCTCAGAACTTCCAACAGATGTTTTCATAAATTTTAACATACTTCTTTTCCCTGTCTCATTCATTTCCAGTACAAGTATTCCCTTAAAAGCTGCATGAGGAAATCTGTAAACTCAATGGAGGAAATTTATTTGGACAGAAAGACATCTAAAGAAGTAGAACAGCACTTGCAATGATCTCTGGCCAAATTCTGCACCCGTTAACTTTCTTTATGCCTTTTCCCCGCTGCCAGATGTATCTGTGCAAATGAGATTTTCCAAAGTAACTATTGTCTTATCTGAATCCCAGACAATTCTTTTAATAGACTCTGAGCAGAGTTTTTAACAAACCAAGCGAGTGTGTAACTGCTCGCTCCATATGTCTGAAGTGTATTCTTTCCTCCACCCGCCCCATCTCATTCTGTCGACAGCGTGCATTTTGTCAAACCCCTTACTGCAAATCATTCAGTCAATGAAACCGAAAGACATTTCAGCACATTTTTATCAACGGAATGTAATTTTGTGCAAATCATGCTGTCAACAGGAAGGAATGCCAAAAGGAAAGTGAAAGAACCCAAACTCATTTTGTCCGCAAAAAGAAAAATTACCGTTTGCTTTTATTTTGTGCATGTAGACAAAATGGAAATACCAAAATTTCCCCATCTGTGAACAAAATTGAGATTGATCTCTTAATTTAGGAGACCGAGTGTTATTTGATAGAAAAACACCACCTCTATGAAGGACCACTGAGATGCTGAGTCAGAAGAATTTCTCCAGCACTGCACACCTTTCACTGTTTTTTTTGTACCAGTGAAATACCACCTGAGATATTTAATCCATTGCAGCAAAATACTCAGTGGTAGACTCGAATACAAGCCTGAGCTAAAGAAAAACACAGATGCTGTTTCATTTTCCACTTGATGAATGGCTTGGGTTGCTCTGCAGGTGCACATCCAATGCTATGTGGTCACTGATGCTCCTCACGGCCTTGTGCCATAGCTGTGGCCACCTTCTATTTATTTTTCTCCATTGTGATGTTTCATCGGTTTGTTGCTTTGAGTTTTGGTCTTGCTATTATAAAACTTGTTCTTTCAGCAATTGTCTCTACACCTCAGGTCCCAGACTGCCTGGCACAGCACGGTGGTCACTAAAGTTCTGAAAGACAAAGCAAGACTGATTTCACCAACTGCCTTGCAATCTTTCTCCATCACAGAACTGGAACCAGTTTTTACTTTTCAACAGCTAAAGGGCCCTTTTTTGCTGGTCCACACTGGATTCCTGCCTGGGCTTCTGTTAATGCCCAGGAAAACCCAGCTAGGCAAAATGCCTGGCTGCTCTAAAGGTGAAGTGAAAATTGGCCCCTGGGAGAAGAAGGTTACAGGAGGACATTAAAACATTTGCTTTCCTACACCTACTCAGGTTTTACTTCAAGGTATGCTCCACTGATTGTGACTATAAGGTCATTTTTTATAAGGATGGCTGTTTGATTCTCCTCCATGCTTTGATACTATTTTTCTATGGACTGGAGTTATTTCTTAATACGGTAAAAACCAACAGTAACCTTCCTGGGGTTTTTTGAAGAATTTCACTGTGTTTTTAGATCACCTTATCCCTTCCAGTTCTTCAGTGAATTGTTCAAATAAGGCCTTGGAGAACTGACAGTCCCGAAGGCTTTGTATGGGGCTGGAGGAGCAGGGATGCTGGCTATTATCCAGCATTTTAGAAATCAGAATGAGACTTCGCACATGCCATTTTGGTACGCACTGTGGGGGACCACAGATCATTTTCTCCATCAGTTCACAGTCTTTACTGGGGAAAACGATGGCCCAGCCAAATTCCCCAAGTCCTGCTCATCCACAGGAGAGGGATGCACAGAGAGAAGGTACACATTGTGCAGCATTAAAAATGTAACTGCTTTGAGACACGAGCCAACACACTGACACCAAAAGCTGGCAGCAAATATGTCAGAGGGATCACGAAGTTGGCATGAGAGGGTTTCAGCTAATACAAGAGATTATTTTCAGGGCCTTATTGCGTGCCAAGCACAACACAAAGCTGGTCTCAGAGAGCAGCACTTCTGCTGGAGCCGTGGGGGGTGGCAGTGGAGCAGAGCAGGCGCTTGGGGAGAAACCTGGCCCAGGTTTTTATGTGGGACAGCACTAGGGCTCTGCAGGGACCAGCTACTTTTTGGCTCTGTGTCACTGCTATGTGTCCAAGCTAGTCTCTATTTGCAGCAGTCTGCCTAAAGTGCCTCTGGGGTGGGTCACCTTTCTGAGCTTCATGCTTGCCTTGACATAGCACTAGGAGGGAGAGCTGGTGAATCCCTTTGGCTGCACCAGGATGCTTGAGATGGCTTTCAGATTTGAAAGCCATCATTTTTTTCAGCATCAGGGACCTCCTCTTTAAACCTTACCTGCCTTTCTACCCAGAAGAGCCCCAAAGGCAAGAAAGTATTCATTGGAATCATAGCATTAATTTAGAAGCTGCAGATAGATTCAGTTGGAAGAAACGTCCTGAGGAATGAAAAAAGGATTTCATACCCTTTTGCTGTGAACTTCTCATGGTGTCTTTTTGCCATTTTGTTTGTGCTGACAGGGCTGCATATTGAAGGAAGGACTCTTACCTGTGAGGCACAGACAGCAAGCACTGCAAAGCATTTGCATGGTCTGGATAGACAGAAATTCTCCTCCTTTTAAAAGCTATTATGTCAAAGCCTTTCTGAATAAGTGGATGAGGGCAATGGCTCTGCCTTCAGCATGGTCATCTTTGCTCACTGGCGTGAAATGCCCTCAGCCTGATCAGTTCTGCTGGTGTGTGGCACGGGGCTTTTGCATAAGCACAGTGAACAGAGAGAGACTGAAATTTGTGCATCCTCCTTCCCCCAACACTTTGTACTGTGACACTCAGAATCAAGATCTTGTTAACTGACCTTTTTTTAATTTGTGTGTTGACTTCAAAGGCCCTTGATCCTGTCCCAGCTGTGTCCACCCAACCCCATCTTCTCAACAGAATTTTGAACAATAGAGAGGAAATGAAGACCTGGGAATTTCCATGTTTTCATGGCTGATTTCTTGTTTGCATGTTACACAATTAAATCTCAAGGAAAGATGGAAACTTTATATCAATGTGAAACTACAGTATTCAGCTGTAGGACACCTGGAAATAAAATCAGTAATTAGTAACACAGAGGTAGATTGTAAATTCCCTGCTGGAATTCACCCACATCTTCATTCAACAGCAATAAAATGATGGTAGAATCAAATATTTAGATTGCAACCTGTGTTGCTTGCCTATTATTCTGCCAAATGCAGCCCATCAGCACTTTTAATTTGAAGTGATAAATTGGGCAAAGAAGAGGAAAAAAATAGGGAGAGGATTTGAGTGGTTACTTCATGGCTCAGCAGCCTCACAGCCTTCTCACAGAAGGATAGAGCAGTTCAGATTTGAAGGGGCATCAGGAGATTTTTGGTGCAATCTCCTACTCAGAGAGGGAACAACACTGAATTCAGCCCAGCTTGCCCAAGGCTTTGTCTATCCCAACACTCCAAATGCAGCCTCTCTGGGAAACTTCTTCCAATGTGGACAGGTCTCTCATGGTGAATTATTATCTTTTTTCAACTCTTTTGTTAGTTGGAACCTTCCCTCTCTCCATTTATCACTGTTATCTCTCATGCTCCCCCATTAACCTCTCTCTCACTTAGGGCTGATTTTCTTGCATATATGTTACATGATAGAAGCTTTCAGTAAAAGAAATCACTCAACATTCTAGGTAATTCGAAGTGCATTACAGGGAAGCAAAAATACAACTTTCAGGCAGAGGTATTGCTTATGCAGCCAATTAATGTATAGTGGCATTATGTGGGAGTGTGGCCCCATGAATCCAAAGCAATTCACTGTGTTCTGCTCTACATCAGGAATCTGCAAAACCTTTAAATGTCTAACATTTAAAAATATATATATATAACTTCCAACATGCAAACATAGAAAATGTTCACAGGCTTTGATGTTGGCACTTCCCATCGCTGTTTTTTAGGGTTTTTTTTTGTCATAATAAAATCAGTTGCGCTAATCACCATTCGTGATACAGAACTCAGTTCATTTGAACTGCAGTTCAGAAGAAAATGGTTCTTGGGTTTATTCCTGTCCCAAAATACCTGCCACTGAATTCAGAGATGGACTTCAAACTGCATCCTTTGCTAAAACTGGAATTCAATTCCCTGATGATAGCAGTTGGATCTGAACCTGATGTCATATGAGTCTTGGCAATCTACAAAAAAACCAGTGGTTTTCAACTCCAAAACCACCTGTATGTTAAATTATTTCTTAAAAAACAAAACCAAAACAAAACAAAAAAGCAAATCTGGAGCAGGTATCTGCAAGGTTAGGGAAATCAGCAGAGCCTGGCCTCTGCTTCACTGGAACAGCTGGCATTCCAGGAAAGGTGCCAGCAAAGGACTCTGGGGTGATTTTTGCCAAGTTGAGTTTTTAATTTGTGTAGTTACATGACTGAAGGCAATGCAGATCTTTAAGGTTCGAAAATTAGGAAAGAAAACTAAATTTTACCAATATTCCACAAGATTTATCCAGGGTGCTTTGGCTCCTCCTTCCCCTTGCTTGAACACTTTTAAGCCAAGTTGGAGAACGGTGGAAATGAATCAGGAATAAAAGCATTTTGCCCTGAAGAGTATTAACAGGGGCTAGTAATGTTCCCACATCATTTGTAGCCAAGATAAAATCCTGGGGCTCTGCTCTCCTGTGTGAGAAGATAAGTCCTGCAAAACTAAGGTAAGTGAAGACAGTGGAAAGGGATGGGGCCTTCCAGCTCAGCAGCCACAATGAGTTATTCATTAGAACAGAGCTAGTGAGAGATATTTTGACAACAATCAGCTACCCAATTTTCTCATCACCTCCATTTTATGCTTTCCTCATAGTCCTTTTACTCCATGAAATTAATTACTGCCAATGGCCAGGACACCTTGTGCATATTTGGGGTGTGCCTCTGAGCATTATATCTGCCTTCAGAAGACAGTGCCCAACCGGTGCCCTGCAGGAAGCACTGCCAGTACTCCTACAGAGCAGGTGTAGCCAACAAGCTCCCAGGCACAGCTATTTTAATGAGCAGGAGCCAGGCTTTCCTCTATTCCAGGCTGTCTCTTCCAGGACTACTCAAAGGCTCTCACTTTGCATCTGAATTGCCCTGGCTTCTAATGCATCCAGCAGATTTACACCTGCTTGTGGAGCCAGCCAAGAACATTCTGAAAGTACCTGGCCTGTAATTTTGGCCACTCTTTGACTGCTGTGCATTTCCTTGATATATAGAATGAAGTCATTCACTCCAGCTATTTGGACACACTCCTCTCTTTTCCAAAACTGCTCGGTCTATATTAGCATAACTTTCAAGAACATCCCTTAGCACAGAGAGTCATTGAGAGCACAGCACCAGAAAAGCACCTGACAAACAGCTGCATTGCTCGAAAACTGGTTTATTGAAAGGGATTTGTGGAAAAGGGGATTTAACATGCCTACTCCTCCAGTATAAATGGCAGTGCAAAGCTGATCTGCTTTCCGGTTTGCTTGACTTACACACTTTATATGGCACAGGTCCCTGGAGGAATTTATTAAAACACACCAACAATTACAGTATGGAAAGGGATATTGTGGCCTGTTGCCTTCAGCCAGGCATTGGTTGAGCTCCAGGGATGACAATGCCCAGCACTTGATGTGTGGCCTCTGGAAGTCACTTGGCCTCCAGGAATGGAACTGCCCAGGTAAAAGGTGGCCTCAGCACTCCCTTCCTCTCCCCAGCAGCCCCAGGCTGCCAACACACTCAGCTAGGTCAGCCACCTCCAGCACTGACATTGCTGACAATCCACGTCTCAGGGGCACAGGATTCATTAATTTGCATGGACAATGGCATTTTGGAGATGCTGCACTCTGTCTAATTGCTAGGGACCATAATAGGTCCCAAGTGCATCACAAAAGTGATGCTGCACAGACAAAACCATCTCTGGGCCCTCAGACTGCTGCATTATTACTGTGGCAAAAACTTGTCTGACGGTGAGAGCCCTTTGAAGGGGACAGCTGAATCAGCCTCCAGGTATCAAAGGTTTGCTCTGGTTGCCAAGTGCAACAGTTTTCTGCTGCAGCATCTCTGGGTTAAGCTCTGCTTTACATTAAAGGTGGGAGCAAAAATGTCAGGGCCCTAAAAGTGACAGGGAATTTTTGAGAAACTCATCACCGTGTGTCCAGAAATAATCCAGGCAGGATCCTGATCCTCGGGAAAATGTTGAGGATGGAGATGTGAGAGTGATTCTTTCTGTGGCTGTTCCTCTGGCTCAGCCTGCACTATCATTTCAGAAACTGTGTGAAAGAGACTGAGAGAGGCTGGAGAAGAGACAGCTCAGAGTAAAACTGAAATTCAAATGTGAGGTAAGAAAGAGCCAAGGGGAGTGGTCAGTGTTTCTTTGGGGAGCAGACAGGAAGGTGTTTTGAGACATAGGGTTGTGTACCCATACCCCCAGTGAGATTCAAATGGAGGTGAAGGAATCTATCTGTCTTCTTCAAATCTCTGGGAGTGTCACTGTCACATTTTCAATGCTCCAGCCACCCAATCCACACCCTCTGTGCAGAAGTCCAAGAGTGGAAAACACGATAAACCGCCCCCCACCCCCCCGCCCCAAAAACAGCATCATGATGGAAAGTGCAAGGGGCTTCTTGAAATCAGCGGGGGATACTCCTGTTGTAGGAAGGAAAAGATTAAAAGATGGGGGAAAAGGGAATTGCAGTAGCATATGGAGAGCTGTGAGAGTGTGGGAAATGGGGCTTAGGAAATGCTGCTGAAGTAGCACTGTGGTGGAAGGATGTGCAGAGGGAGGTGTTTCGGGACAGGCTGTTGAGAAGCAAAGCCATGCTGGTCTGTAAGAAAAGGCAGCCACAGCAATGAAAAGTGTCACCTGAGTCCTTCTGCAGCTCCCAAGGACCAGAGCAAAGCCCAGAGCAGCACATGAGCTTGCTTGGAGACAGCAACACCCCTTCCACGCGGTCAGGGTGGTTTGTCGTGTACAAGCGGGTTTTCTGTGCGCCCTGATGGGCTTTCAGTCACACTGGTGACATTTTTGCAGCCTGACAGTGCTGTGTAGGTGTTTGTTCAATCATTACCCAAAGATGCCCCACTTCTCTGGCAAGCACCCCATGACTTACAGGCGCCTCAGCTGGGGACCTAGGCAAAGCTCCACATGTCTGTCTGGTATCCCTGGTCCCCACTCTACTGTCCCCATGCACCAGGCTCGTCCTACCACTCCTATGATGTGCACAAGCCATGGGCTTTTGCACAAAAGAAGTCCCTGGAGAAGCACAGGTGTGGGACTGGAGTCTCAGATGCAATGTAGAGATATGAAATAAAGAAATAAAGCAAAGTCTGCAGTGCTTTCTCCATTCTTTCTGCTGCTCTCATTTCCTGTTGCTATGCCATTCCCCAGGCAAGTACAAAAGAAACAGCTTCCTCAGCCGCAAAAATGAGATTATTCAAAGAGCCCCTCTGTCTTCTCATATTTATTGTGATAGGCAGTGTTAGAAGTGTTTGACAACAACTCAATTATTTGCAGTGAATGGAAGCAGGATAGGCAGGCAATTATCCACTTTACCCGTGTGAGAGACACCCATATTCAAAATCCACATTCAGAGAGATCCACATTATTTCCAAGCCATTTTGCATATTTTTAATTACCAGCTTCCATTTAGCCGGATGGTTATGACTCCAATCAGTGTGCTTTGGAAGGGCTGAGCACTTGGGTTTAAGCCAGGCTTGCTTTGTCTCATTCACATCAGCACACTAATGTGAATATTTTGGACTGTTTGGGTTACATTTTAAGAAGCAGCCTCCAGAATGATGCACATCGTTATGAAACCCGAATAAATTTTTTACTCAAAATGCAAGAAATGAGAAAATTTCCTCAAATGCAGATTTCAACAGGGAGGAAAGATTATATTTAAAAATTAAATTAAATGGAAATTTTGTATCATATGGAGTCTTCTTGAATATTTAGATTTTTTTTAGAACTTATTTTCAAAATAAAATAATTGCTTTTTAAGGCAAATGTTTTTACCTAATATTTGAAATATTTCAAATATTTTAAATATTTGGAGAAACCTAGACTCCTCTTTCTGAAGGAAATATTTCTATGTATTTGATTTCATTTACTGGGTGGGAGCAATTCAAAACTATATTGTGGGAAGCTGAAAATCTAGTATCTACCTCTTTGAAGTAAATACATGTCCTCCTGTATCATTTGCTCCCAAACATGATGGGAGTGAAAAATGGTAAAATGCAGCTTAGGTCATGTAATTGTTCATTTTTAAAATTTGAAATTGGACTTTTGCATCCACTGTTGTGGGTGTTGTCAGAGTACTCTGGCTACAGGAATCCATATTTCCCTGAGTGAAGGTTTCTAAGTTTCACAGTATCAGGATTATTCTTAACTCTTCACCTGCTGGAAGCACAGGGTTAGGTGGGATTCACACCTTCTATTTTGAAGAAAACCTTAAAACATTGACTGAAGCAAAAATTATTACTAAGCATAATTTAGACTATTATTTTAAGTGCTCTTGTAAGTTCACTCATTATTTTTAATGTACAACTTTGCAATACCAGTGCCATAATTTTAACAGGTATCCCTAATTTGCTGAGAAATAACAGGGATCAGGAGTTGGCCCAGGGTATTTTTACAGCTTCTTTAGATTTCTATTGTATCCAGTTCAAACTCAAAGCACTTCCAAGTGCTCACACCTCACAGAGCAGCCAGGCCTCAAGCACAAAGCACACACAAACCCAACTGCAGCTTCTGCCAGCTGTGAAGACCGGGACAAATGGAGATCAAAGGATCAAGGGCAAAGGCTTCCTGTGGCTGCCCCCTCCACAGTAGCATTTGAGGCTGTATACAAACTGATCAATTCAATGAACTCTCAGTTTCCATCCTTGCTATGTACTTCTCCTCCTTTTCAATTTTATTGCAAGCTCTTCATCAATACTCCTCAAAATGTTGACTATGAGCTGGACGAAGAGTACATCTTGCCTGGACCTCACCAAGGTCCCTGACCTAAGACATCTCACACATTCTTGTAGGATCTCCCACATTTCCCATCATCACCAGCAGTCCAAGGTGCAAAACCCCGGTTCCCGGCTCCAGAGGTGACATGCAGCATGGGCCGAGCTGCTGACAGGACTGCAAAAACTGGGAGCCTGTAGTAAAATTATGCAGGAGATGCCAGTAAAAAACAAGCAGATCCACTCCACGTTTTTCTTTTTAATTCCTACTGCAGTGTGTCCTTACGGACACATCTGCTGTCAAATGTGACATTGCCTTGCCTGTGTGGCACCACGTCGTGATTTCCCTGGGTGTGTTTCAGGTTCTGCAGCCCTGCAGCTCTTTAAGGTACTAGAGGCAAAGCTCCCTTGAGTCAATGAGCCTCAGATCAGCTCTTAAAAGTTTCAGTGCTGTGACTATTATTTAATTTTTATGTTTTCCTTCTCATTCTCCCATAACGTCAATAAGAAAACTTGTTCAGGGAAATCGGGGTCTGCATTTGCATATTTATGCAGCAACATTGTGGGTAACATTGGCTCATGTTTTACAGTGTGTTTGTTTTCATTGTGCAGATTTCATCTGCTCAGGGGGATCAGTTATTTGACCTATATTAATATTTAATGGTACAAATACTTAAAATAAAAGTCCAGGCACAGCCAAGGCTTTTGGCAACTCTGCTTTAAACAGCCACCATTCGTTAAAATCTGGCTCTGCTTGAAAGGTTTTGATTTCTTGCAGGGATTGAAACAAGGAGCAGCACTTTTGATGACTGTTTCATGGCTGTTTGAATATTTTCTTGCTTAATATTATTGTACATCAAGTCTGCATTGTAAAGGACTTTTGTACAGTTCCTGATTCACTCAGCAGAGGAGATATGCAGAAAAATGAAAGAGAAAAATCTCAGCTGGAATAATAAAATCGATCATCATATCAAAGCAATGTCTATTTTTGCTTTGCAGTCAGGCTAGACCAGTATTTCAGCATGGGCAGTTACAGTGTAATAAAATGTCTTTCTCTTCCTTGTTTCCCCGCACTAGTAACTTCTTAAGTTTTTCACTAAAGACTGAAAAAAATTATAATATTTCACCATCTCTGTTTTCTTCCAAAACAAGGTTCACCTGGGTTACCATAATCTCCTCAATTTCAACCAAAAAGCAATCTTTCCTGGCACTCCTGTAAGAGAAAACTTTGCCTGTGAAAAGGATGGTAGGCTTCTTGGCATTAGGATAAATTATCTGTACAGTACAATTCAGTCTATAGATTATTTTTTTCTTGCTATTAACCAGCATGAAAGCAAGGGAATCAACCAGCTGCTTTTCAGTACCTTTTCCATTAATCCAGCATATCTCAGCCTGCCTTTCACTCCATGGGCAGGGAAGAATATCCCTGTGTCTACCTTTCTTGAACTAAATGTACACTTTTGCCTCAGGCTAGCGATGTGTCAAGAAGTGGAGGAAAAAACATAAACCAAGCCTCTAAAGAAAGAAAAACAATCTTTAGAAACACACACAGCATAACTATACAAGAATCCTGAAAGTTGACGACACAAAGAAAGAAAACAAAACAACCAACTTAGAGCAAATGTGCAATCAACTTGGATAGGATGCAGTTAAAAAGCAGACAAAAGCTTTATACAAACTAATTAATTGGTTTAAGGCTCCACTGGGTGATACACAATGACATATTATTTATGTAACCTGTAGTTTACTGCTCACATAGTAATTTCCACCTCCCACCCTGTCAAATAGAAGAAACTTTTTCACCTTAAATCTTAGATGATGATGAGACCAAATAGCAGGAGAGGATGTATAAATGAAAGTAATTTAGTGAGGAAGGCTTGATTGACATGCAAACACAATAAAAGTTATGATAATGTTAGGGATATCAAAGTGAAAGCCAGGTGGGCAGACGAGAATAGGCAAGTTCCCAAGTCAATCTGAAAGGCGTTCTTCAACACTGGGGAAAATCCAGCCAATTATTTTCCAGCTTATCACTCTATGGGTCAAAAACTAGGTATTAAATTTGGAGCACAAAGACCTGCCTTGTCTAAAAATTGTACTTGTTGTAGAGATGGGAAAGGAGGAGGGGGAAGTGGAAGACTTTCAAAACTTCAACACATACTTTAGAGAAGATTTGGGATTTTCTCTCTAAAAAGCATCCAGTTCAATCTCACCTCTCCTACTTTCCAGGGAGAGATATATTAAAATGCTTTTCTCCAGTGTTTGTGACTACTTTTTATTGGGGCATGGTTTACTCTGTTTCCCTGTGTGGCAGTCACCATCTCCCTTGAGGAAACAACCTGGCTCCCTGAAAGCATTCTCACATGGGATTACAAGACCAGTATTCTCAGAATAACTGAAGAAATGAAGCTCTGAAAATTATCTGAAGCTGTGAAAATCATCTCTGATATTGTTAGACTGCCTACCCAACGCTGAGAGAGTATATGTCTTAGCCCAGCAACCCAGCTTTGTCTTCAGCTGAAGAGATGCAGTTTGGATAAGCCCTTACAGACAGTAAGTGGCTAAAATCCAGCAGATCAGTTCCCAAAATCAGAATGCTGCCAGCTTGTAGAGGAGCCAGGCTGCACGAGCGATGGGTGCCAGCAACAGAAGGGCTGACAGGTTGGGGTCCCACTGTCGATGTTGTTCCCTGAGGACTCCCTTGCAGCCCAACAGGAATTGGGTTGGTACAGGGAACACCAGCAGCTGCCAACCCACAGAGATTTGGCTACTGGATTTGTAAAGCACTGACAACACAGTTATACATAGAAGGGTCTTGCTCTTTCTCAGATGGGCTTGACAGATGTTTAGGCATTTTATAAATAACAACAGAAAGTAAACAAACACTCCAAAAACCCATGGGCACTTCAGTTGTGTGAGGGATCTTACGCTTCATGAATATTCTTTTTTCTTCCTGTATTCATTGTTGGTCCTGTCTGGGTCCTTAAAACTGCCCTGCAAAAAGATAAAAAAACAGGCTATGAAGAGAAGTCTTTGCTTGGATCTCTTTCCGTTTTAAGTTCCCATGTCCCCCCAGAAAAATCAGACAGCCCTGATCAGAATGAACTAAATAACATCCCTGCTGAGAATGAGAGAATTCGAGTCCCAGTGACTGACTCCTCTCCTCGAGAGCACAGTCAGGTGCTCTGAGCACTGGACCAAGCCCCTCCAGCTTAACACTGCCAAGTTGGAAGCAAAAAGGGGATTTATTTCATACTCAGGAAGAAAAAAAGTGTGAGGCATTGTTCTCCAGGACAGAAAGGGCTCGAAGGTTTCTATTCTGAACCTGCTATTTTTGGGACCAGTCCATGAGTCAGCGGAGAGCCCCTCTGTGTGCTGACATGGAGGAAATCCCGGCTCTGGGTGTTGCTTCCGAACGTGCTCTGAGTTCAGCTGAGAACAATACAAGACACCAGGGCTGGCTCAGCTCGCACTGCTGCAGTGGGTGGGTAGGTGGGTGGATGGATGGATGGATGGACAGGCAGCAAGGCAATGCAGCTGATGAAAGAGCAAGGCACATGGCAGGACCAAGGGGACATCATCCCGTGAATCATCCTGACGGTACAACCGATCTGTTAATCCATCGGGTTTCCTTCCGGGTATCAGTAAGAAGGGGAAATATCATCATGACACGGAAAGTGGTTTCATTTTCCAGCATCTGCATCTTCAAGAGGGTTCTGGGTAACTAAAGATGAGGTCAAGTTTACCAAGAGGTTGGCAGTATTCAAAGTTCCAGCTTTGGACATTTAATTTTGTCACTGGGGTTGAGCTCCTTAAGCAACCACCTTTGAGAATGTTCATTTAGTTATTCTGAATCACCCCCCCAACAACACAGAAAAGCACCCCAAAAATGCTCTTACACTAATATACCTGTGGCTCTTTTCACATTTATTTATGTTAGTATCTTCAGTTCTATTTTGAATATTTTTAATGCCTTCTGGCTGTTGGACAATATTCTACACTGTGCTGATGAATGGGTCAATTTTGTCACGTGGTTTATTTTCAGCACCTTGATCAGCTGATCTTCATCTTAAATAAAGAAAGACAAGATTTGGGGACCACACTGGTCTGTGGAACAGCAGTTTCTGAAACAACTGGCTTCTCATCTGTAGCTTTCCAGGGCTGAGATCAGTAACCAATTCACAAACCTCTTTATGGGCGAGTGCTTAGACTGAGAAAAAGAGTCTTGACATGTAAACACAAGTGATTCCTCTGTCCCATGAAAGGAGGCACAGACCCAACTCCTTCTGATGTTTGCGTTCTGCAAACATTTGTGTCAATACAGAAATATCGACCCAATGTCCGTGGAACGCAAAGGCACAGGAAGTGCAAAATTGGAAGTGAATAATTTTCAGATGCAAATAAATATTTCTAGGGGGGGAAAACCCCCAACATTAGGTATCCATCTAGCTCAGCTTGAATCCCTAAAATCAAAGTAGGGTTACTGGAAGCGTTGAGGGCAAATAGGAAGAAATAAAATGGACATAAATTATTGAGGCTATTTCACTGATAAGCAGGTTCAACCTGCATCTTTATAGCTAAAATGAGTTTATTCCTGCTTCCTCACCAACTGATGGAGCTCTTTCCTGAGTGGTGTCTAGCAGTGATCAAGGTGATACTATATCTCTTTAGAGAGGCAGCACTCTCCAAGGATCTGTTAGTGTCATGACTTGCCAATGATGTATTGCTCTAAAAATGGTGCTTCTACAAAAGAACAGGTCCTGGAGCAGATTTACCCCTAATTACAGGAAGGAAGGAACAGGAGAGGTATGCAGATACCAGAAGATTCATCTTGCCAAAATAGAAAGTGCGTTGCTGCAAGCTGGAGACTTTAAGTGGTGGTGCTTTGGGAAGAGTCCCATGCTAAACAAATCCTCTGCAATAATCAAGAATTAGGCTAGAAAAATGCAGATATCTGAAACCATAATGTATGTGGGGTTTTTAGATAAGAGATTTACCTCTGGCCAGAGAGACTCAAAATACCTTTTTACTTCATCTTCTAATATAGCACAGCGTCTCACGTTGAATCTATGACTCAGTATCACACAATCACATCCTGGGTTTATTAGGTAATTAGTCCTAAGAAGTAACTGAAGAAGTCCCACTCCCCTCTCAGTTCTTCTCAGGTTTCCTGCATTTGTCACCTGAAGATGATTATTTGCCATCCTGTGTTACTGCTAATTATCATTACTTTTTATACCAGGCATTGGCATTAGGTTATTATGTTAGTCTAATAATGATGACGCCCCCATGCAATGGTACCCAAGGGTGCACATCTGAGAGGGGTTTTTGAATTTTCTCCATTTTGTAGCACAATACTTATAAAATGGTTGAAATTATTCTACAGCCTTAGACAAGTCATTTAAACTAGTAGCAAGTTTAAAACAAACAAACAAACAACAACAACAAAAAAAAACCAACCAAACAAACAAAAAAAAAACCAAACCAACAATCTAAGTCTCAGCTCCTACTCTAACCAGAGAACAACACAAATGTACCTCTGTATCAGTTCATTATTCTGTATCACATAACCACTAGTACATTGTCTTTGAGAGCCGAGCGTAGTAGGGATTAAGTTACTAAATGCTCTTATCATAAAACAGATATTGCAGTCCTCAGGTTTCCTCTGTTAATCTGTTTGCTTTGCTGTATCTGGAGGATAAAAAATGTGGGAGTACTAAACATTTATCTGTTAATTAGCAATTATAAAACAGTAATGGAGCTTGTGTGTTTTAAAATATGTGAGACAATTCTTGATTTTATGCTTCATTTAGAAATATTATAAGGATCGAGGTATCCTATATAAATAATTTAAAACTCTCTATATGAGGAGATAGGTGTAATCAAGTGAAAGAGAGACAAAGTCCATGCTGAAAGTTATGACCTTTTTAGCAAAGGTGAGCGTATTTGTATAAATACAAATGTTTGGGTGACAGCTTTGGCATTAGGACTTGTCTAATTCATTTAAACGTATGCAAATGAATACAAGGTGTCAGGCTATGCCAATTAATTGCACAATGAGTTGAGTTTGTCAGCAAAATATCCTTGCACTACCCTTCCCCTGCTCCGCTGATAACAGAAATATTTGTTCTTCCTGTACCCACAGGGCTGGAGCATTTGGGGTTTCTCCGTGCTTATTTGACAGGGCCCAACTATCATCATCACTGGGGAAGAGGAGAAGAAATCAGTCTGCAGAGCTATTTTGATTGACACGTGATGGGATCATGCATCAAAAGTTTAACCTGGCAGAGTTTCTGTCCCTCCTGAGCCATTAACCCCTGCTAGCTTCGTGCTGCAAAGCAACACCAGACAGAAGTCCCCACACTGGAAAATTTACACCGAGCCAGCAGGAAACTGAACCGTTTGTAAGTTGTGTTTGCCAGGGACAAGCTGAAAGGAAAGGTCACGTTCAGAGGAGGATTGCTGTGTCCTGATTTCGTTGAGGGCAGTGTTGCACACTGGTAGAGGAAAGGAAAGGCCTGTGAGCCTTCTGACTGCGGCCAAAGCGCGTGAAGATGGGGCTGGTAAGGGCAGAGATGGAACAGTGTACGACAGCAACAGAAAACATGCTCCTTGTCACAGGGATGTTGATTGGCCTTCATAATCAAGGTGCATCCATGTTTTTATTTATTACTGTCAGGTGATAGACCATGTCTGCAAAATAGCCTTTAAGACTTTCCTCCCAAACACTCACAGAAGATGAGTAAATACACAACAGAGCCATAACGGTACATTTTCTGAATCTGAGTAGAGGAATGACCAGGAGGAACTGAGCTTTTCAGCCTAGAAAAGAGAAAAATTGGAGAGACAAAGATGATTCAAGAAAACCATGGGTGGCCTGGGCCTTCAAACAGATCATGAGCTCTCTTCACCTCACTCAAGGTGGTTCACAGCAAGACATGATCTTGCTGACATGGGCAGCTCTGCTGTGAGGTTCCTGTTGTCTCCGTGCTTGTTATCTCATTTATTGTGAGACAGGACTGCTGCAATGCTTTCTTTGTCACTACTCTGCATTTGGAGGCTTTGGGTCTCAGAAGGGCTCCCTTACAGTCCATTGAATTGTGTCATATCACAATAAAACTGCCTCATGGAAAGGTAGGAAAGATGTGAGTGATCTCTGACATGACTAGTTTACTCAGGAGCTTAAAGAGTACGGTCAAGATGTTGAGCTGGCACTAGCACTGACCTTGGGAGGGAGCAGAAAGACACTGAGGAAGTGAGGAGTCAATCTCCATTATTTCTGAAACTTCCCTTTTAAACACTGTCTTCATTCCCATATCCAGGTAGTTATCAGTGTACAGGGTAGCTTTGATGAATTTTCTAAGCTCCTTTTCAGATACTCACCTAAAGAGAAATGGTACATTTTAAGGGTAAGCCAAAAGGAGCTGCCTTTCTTGCCATAACTGCCACCTGAGGACTGAAAAACATAGGAATGAGTCCAGTAGGATGCCAGCCAAAGCATCCTATTGTTTCAGAAACAACGTGTCTGTCATTGAAGCATGGCAGGGCAATGCTTGGTGCTACTTGTATTCATCCCAATATTAATTATCACTATTGATCCCAGGGGAGTTGGGAGGGCGGTTGTCGAGCTGAGTGCCAAAACAATGGCAGTGACATCTCATTTCCACAGGGAGTTTCAATTCCATCCATCAAAGACAACGCAAAGAAAAAGATTTTTAGGAGGTCAGATGTTGAAAAACCATAAAAATCTTATACTTCCCTGGAGCACTCTGAATCCTATTCACCTCCTTACTCTGCACCTTCTCTGGCAACCACCCTGTATCGTGGCAACCAGCTATTGTTGAGACTGTGCATTAATAGAAATAAGCTCTACAAGCAGAAATAAGTGAATATTGCATATTTTCCCTCATTTGTGACTTTCACAAGGCCTTGCTTTTTTTTTTTTTTTTCCTCCTTTTTCTACTGCCTTTCTCCTTGGGCTCTCCCAGGGGTTCAGGCCCAGCAAGGTGGACACAATTTTCAAATAAAAATAACCAGCTTAATCATCAAACACATTCAAAGGTATTTTTTTTGTCCTAAACTGGAGGCTTGGGGGAGTTTTGTGTATGTTGGACCTGAAGTTCAGATTTCCAGTCTCACAAACCATGTGTCATGATGACATCCCAAGTGTCCTACATCATTTACCTTGGAAGACTTTCCAAAGCTAAGTATGTCTGCTTACTCGTTTGAGAGACTTACCAGGACACATGGGGCACCACAAGCCTCTGCTGTCAACAAAACTGTGTGCTGCTAGAAACAAAACAAAAAGAGAGAGGAAAAAAATTAGTTTTGTGGAAGGAAGTTGATAGTTAAGCATGTGGTTGTTGGAAACAGGTGTTAATCTTTACTGGCTTGGTCCCTGCAAGAGTCACTCAGGGTGCCAAGATGTCCCTCTGCTTCTTGTAACATCACTGCCAGCTGCACCAAGAGCGAGGTGATTCCTCCCCCCTTCCCTGCCCTGAGAAGAAATAAAGGTGGAATATATTTGTCCTGGAAGTCCTGGCTTGGGAAGTGCCATGCTGGCTCTATCTCCCATTGCCCATTGCAAACACTAACAGGAGGGATTGCAGTTCAGCTCTCAGACTAACCCAACAACAAACTGCTTGTACAAATTTTAACTAATGTATGATTTTCTAAGTTCTGACCATGCTACTTGTCTTAAAGAAGTGCCTTCTCCTTCCACTGCTCCAGCACGCCTTGTGACTTTATCAGCGCTGCTGCACAGTCCTACAATCCCGTGGGAGGTTGTACTGGGCTTACTCCCACTCTTTCTATGCAGGTATTCATAATAACGGCAAGAATTACATTTGCTTCCCTGTTCCCCCACTGTACCAGGCAGGTCTGATTTTTTAGACAGTATGACACCGTTCACAGTTACCTTGTGAACAGATGCCGTTTGCAGCTGTAACACAGCAGGTTTAGCATGCAGCACACGCAGCTGTAACATAACAGGTAGACCAGCCATGTGTTATTGTGCTTCTGGTCTTGGGCAATTAAACATCTGCTTTCACCAGGGAAATAATCCTTTATAAGCCTAAGGGGAAAAAAAGCTGGTTTATTTCATTTTTCACACTACACATTTACTCTTCATTAAGATAATTTACAATTCAGGCAGCCCAGTGTCACTCAACCCATTCCTTTCCACCAACAAGGGGGCAACTTTTGATCAGTGGCCACTTCGATTGCCAAACCATCAATCTTTTTGCAGTTACTGCCTGTTTATTTGAAGGGCCTTTTGGGAGCTACTAGCTAACATGCAAGCTCCAAACACTCCCATGGTACAATTCACATCCCTGCCTCTTCGACCCACTTCTAATCACCACATTCAAATCAATTTTTTTAGATTATGCACCTATCAAAAATAACCTCTATGTAAGGCAGAAAAGCCAAACTGAAGACAGCTTGCAAATTCAAACCATCTCACAATAGAGCAATGTCCAAATCTCAGCATTTGCAATAGGATTTTAAAACTGAAATGTTTCCCGACATGTGCACTTAACTACAGACTTTCAGAAAAAACAGGGGTATTTACTCCTTGTAATAATTTGTCCACACAATTTATTTTGTTGGGTATCCACACACGAGCCTCCAGGCTGGCAGTCAGGACGTAGGAGCCAAGTGCACACAGCACAGTAAGTCCAATACTTACTCTCTGTTTAGTGCTGCAGCAAACTGCATGTAATTGCTCCTGTGTTTACCCCCACATGAACACAAATGTGGCCCCTAAATTTGCCTGGTCCATTTTGACACTTCTCTAAACTGCAGCCCTCAGATAGGCTCGCCCCCCCACACCTTTTTCCCCACGTTTTCCACTTTTTGCACATTTAGCACCTTTCCATTTGCAATTTTGCACATTTTCCAGTGCAATCAAGTGTGCTCTCAGGCAGCTGGGGGTTCAGGATACACACGTGCATTTTACACACTTTGAGACTTCTGAGCCAAGTGAAGAGAAGCAGCAGTTTGGCTCCCCCTAAGCCATCACGCGGGTCTGGAGCTGACCCAAGAGGGTGTGTGTGAATGTGTGAAGGGAAGAGAGAGCACTAATGAGCTCAGGTTGCATCCAAGACAAAACAGTTACTCATTGCCAGAAGCCAGTGGCTTTGCCTACTTGAGGAATTCCCATCTCTAACCTTTTCAGATAAAAAAAAAAAAAAAACCACCCCCGCATTTAGCCAGTGCCTCATCATCCTCTCGTTTATCAAACACAAACAACAATCTCTAACAAGTCAACTAAAGCATAGAGGGAAATGCAGCGTTCCCAGCTCTAAAACCTATCGGTTACAACCAAAGAGCCAGTGGCTAAACAAATAGAGGAGTAATCTTTCAGAGCCCAATTGGCTTCCTATCTATTCTGAGAGTGCCTGCAAATTCAACGGTGATTTATTAACCTCTACTGAAGGACAGAGCTGTTAATAAAAGCTCACCTACAAATACCTCAGAAAATGTCAGTATGCACAACTGACAAGTTTCTGAGATTCCCATTTAGCCCAAATCAGAGCAGCACAGTCACAAGAAATTGTTTCCCTTTAAATAATGTGCTTAAGTCCAATTGGTTTATTTGGAATAAATACATAGACCCAGGAAACAAACAAACAAACAAACAAACAAACCCAACACCACAAACCAAAACATAGCACTTTTTCTGACCTAAGTTCTTAGAGCTGGCAGCTCCATACAGTTAAAGTCATGTTCAACGTTACTGAATTAGGAACAAACCCAAAAAGAAGAGGTCAAGAAGTAGTGCCCACACTTGCAAAGATCTCTCAGGTATTATGACTTATTTTCATTAGCATGAAAACTGCAGGTTTGGGGTATTTTTCATGTCCACTGGCCTAAATTTTATGTAGTTCAAATGAGAGCAGAATTTGGCTTTGTATCAGTGAGAGTGTTAAGTGTTTGATCTCTCAGGGCTTAATATTCTGTGTGACTTTACTATTGTGGAGAGCAGGATGTTGCACTAAGGGCCCTCTTCATTAGTTTATAGGCTTCTTTTTTAATGCTTGAAACATTTTAGAAGGGTTGAGGACCATAAAACTGTTGTGGCAATTTAAAAAAAGAAATTATTACATTTTTAAGTAAGGTACCAAAAATCATGCTGTTCATGCCTGCCAAAAATAGCAGCTTTGGATTTCTCATAAGAATTTCAGTACTGAAAGGAGGGAAAAAATGTCAGAGCAATCATTCCTCACTCTGGGAATCAGTGAAAAAGCTTAGTGGTCCAGACTGTGCAGATCCACAGTCCAGATTCCCACCACTGCGTCCCTCCTGTGCTCATTTAGACATGTGCAAAGTAGATATAAATTTCTATTGCAGTAGAGAAATATTCCTGCTTTCCCAGTTTCCAAAAGTTTAAATGACAAAACCTATTATAGGCCAGGGGAGGAATGGCCCCATAATAGCTGTTGTTCAGCTGAAACTCCTCAGATCTTTTTGCTTTTTCCCAGGAAGAAAAATTCCCTGAGATTAGCTCTTTTTTTGTATTATTTCTAATAAATTCTGGTCCCAACCTAATGAAAATATGTTGGATAAAAGTCTGACAGAGTTTTCCATGAAATAAAAAAAAAGGATCCAAGTAGAAAAATCAAAGGAAATTTTAATAAGAACTTATTATCAAAAATCCTTTCATTCAGGGGAATGAAGGAGCTTAAATTGGGAGTGAAGCTTTGGTAAGGGTTTATATAGTTAGTTTTTCTGATTGTGACATACAGATCTACCAATATACTCATTGTATTTGTCCCATGTGAGAGTTCATTAGACTCTTACGTCCATTTTCAATAAAACACAAGGTTTTAACTGTGAATAGACTAATGAATACCTATGTAATTGTGATATGAACCCTATCCAATATATGTGCTGTTTGCAGTATATTAGTAAATATCAGGCAGAATATAAGTCATTTGTCATAAAGGAGCCCATAATTTAAGACACCTAAGGAATTCCAGTGCTTTGCAAGGCAGTACATGAAGTAACATGCAACTCATGCTGTCATTAGGGCTTATTTGAGAGGTTTAGATAAAGGGGAAAAATGCCAAAAGCAAACTAACACTTCAGAGGCACAGTTAAGAAATGACATGCTTTGGGGGGAGGAGAAAGGGGGGGGGTAACTCTTCCCATGCTGATTTTTTTTCCCCTTCAAATCTCAGTAATTATGACATTCCATTTCTTGCACAGCTTAATGCCTCGATGTATTGCCCAGACTGTGCTGCTCAAATCCATTGTCAGGACACAAGCTTTTCTTTCCTAGGGCACAGACCGAGTGATCTGATCCTCCACTGTCGAATTACCCTGCCTGTGTCTGGGGCAGGTCCCAGTGGGGAACACACAGGAATCCTGCAGATCAGCCAGGAAGCACTGCAGCCCAGGAGAGACTTTCCTAATTCCCTTCTGATGCATCAATGCCAACATAATGTTCTTGGCTTCAAGAAGTGTGAGTTTCTGATTCATTTTTTTTATTATTATTATTTTTAAATGAACCATTTCACGGTGGAAACCCCAAGTCTTTCCATTCCAAGGATTGCCATTATTATTAGTGACATTTAGTTAGGGAACACTGAGTATCACGTAAGAAGAGCAACATTTATTGGAAGTCAAAACGCTGTCTCAGATCCAGGCTGATTGTGCTGTTCTGTTCTGCTCTGCTGTGGGGAACCAGTTGGAGAAGATTGTAGGGAGGACCTTCTGACCAGGATGAGCAGGGCGAAGATCAGCATCTCTAGATTCGTGATGCCAACATTGCTCACAGAGGAAAGGCTCCTGTTTGGAGGACTGATGTGGAAAGCAAATACAAAGCAACAGAGGCATGCAGAAGGGAGCGAATGAGTGAAGGGAAGGGGGAAAAAGGGAGGAAAAAAGTTTGGTGAACTCCCAATGACAGAGCCTTTCTCCACAGTACACACCGAGGACTGAAGCTGCCGTGTAGCAAGGAAAGGCTCCTCTGCACCTTGCAGGCATGTCCCCAGGTCAGATAGGTTTGTGTTTGTCTTTGACCCTCTGTGTAAGGCTGCAAAGCCCTGGTTTTGGTTGTGTGCCTGGCCAAAGACCACAGATCCATCGTCCTGCCCAAAAGTGTGCTCACGAGGAGTCCCAGATGAAGCAACTGACCTAAAGGTGTGACACAGCATTGGAAGCTTAATGAGATATGTTGCTCTTAATAGAGTAACTCAGTAGAAAAATAGGAATATCTTCAGAAATTTCCTTTTCTTTACACCAGAATTAAGCTCTTCTGTTCATGGTCAAGCAGATCCTGCTATGCAAAGTCAGAACTGGGTAATCAAGGCTTGGGCTACAATAAATCTCCCAAGGCAATTGATAATCAGCCAAAATGAAGAAGCCACGTAGGGAGTTACGTACCATATCTTGGTTACTATACTTTGCAGTATATCATCCTATAGCCAGGGAGGGCAAATCTGGGTACATCCCTTCTGTCAGCTGCTCTGGACCCTCAGTCTGGGTTTTGAGGCGCAAATCTTGGTCATTGCAAAACCATGGTGTTTCACATAGGCACTATTTCAGTATGCAGCTGACAACTCTCACTTACTTTTTACATTATAGAGAAGGCAACCCTGCAGACACATCAGCATTTACAACACTCTTGAGTTACTGTGTACGTAATGGCTCATGTGTTCGTGACACTGGCAGATCTGGCAGAAACCCAATATCACTCCTGACTATGTGGCAACCCCGAGTTTAATGATCAAAACTGAAACAAAAAGCTTAGATAACATTAAAGTCACGTTTCAGCTCAATCTCTGTAACTTTGAACCACGAGGTCAAGGCTGAAGGTTTTCTGAGGAATTTTTCAGCGGGACAGCCACGTAGCTCACTTCGAAGCACACGGACTTCAAAATCTCATCTTTGCCAAGGCATCATTTAAAAACTGCCCAGTGTTGTTGCAGGGCAGAATTCAGGTCTGAGAATGAAATAAACCATTAACTTTCTGACCTACTGCACCTGGGTGCTGTTCTGCTGGAGGAAGGGAGCCAGAAATTCCCTCCTCACCACCTCTAGAGCCCATCACCAGTTTTGGTTCTCATTAATGGCCTCACAGGAATACAGAGGGCCCCCAACAGAGATCAATGCCTGACACCATTGACAGATACAGAGGGTGGGATTCCTCTCACCTAATTTTAGCTGTCTAAAGATTAGCTATCTAGTTTAAACTAGTCATCTAGACTCCCTTTATAGTCAATGCAGAGAGATAGGCACCTTTGTGGTAAAATTTGTCAAGGGTCCTAGCTGATGAATCTAATATGTGTGTTTAGACCTGAATTCAGCAAAGTACTTAAGCAAATACTTATCTTTAAGTACATGAATGATCTGATCTCTGTTAAGTGGAGCCCTTCAGTATGTTCTGAGTTCAAAGATTACCTTGGGCCTAAAGTGCTTTGCTGAACTGCTTAGTGTGGAGTTTGGTTGACACAACAAAGCATGGCAGAGCAGAAACTAATGCACAGCACTGAACTTGGAAGAAAGAGGAATTTGGGGAAGGGTGGAGGGAGGGAAGACAATGTTCAAGGGATAGCTGAAACTCCCAGGTGAATGACAAAGATTGGAAGGATTAGAAACAGCCCTGCATAGGTATGTCTGATATCTGTGAAATTCCCAGAGGTCAGAGCAGGTGTTCTGACCTCTCTGCTGCTGCCACAGAAGAACAAAATGACATTCAGTGCAACGGAAAAGCAACAAGTCCAAAACCAATAAAAGGGAACATAGCTTAAATCCAGGTGCAATGACCACAGGAAGTCACAGAGGTCTTAACAGTATCAAAAAAGAGGCTGAATATTTCTGAGGATATCCAGACAGTGACAGAAATGATACCAAGAGGGAAAATTATGGTGTGATTACTCAGCATCCTTCTTTAGGGCTTGATCCAGTTTCTAATGGCTAGAAATCAAGGTGCAACCCACAAGGAAATGATGAGGGAGTGCAGGTAACCTCATAGCAGCCTCTGTTTGTATCCCTCATGTCACTCTGAAGCTTTTTGTACCAACCACTGTCATATTCACACAGAACTGATGTGTGTGTCCATCCCTATGGCTGTTCTTTTGAACTTTGGTGTGTAAAAAAATCCTGTAACAGTTACAGCACTTAAATGAACCACATGAATTTAAACTTAAAACTCAAGCTTCTCCTGCAATAAATGGGTGATGGTTGCACTGCATTAGAAAAGGTTGTCTTGATGTTGTAAAGTTAGCCCAACCAGACAACATCCACATCTATAAAACACTCTAAATTATATCCCACAGTTTCTAAATACCCTGTTCCTCTTCATGATGATAAAAGTGAGATCTTAACTATGTCCTGAAATACGGGGCAAAAACATCAGCTCAGGGTGGGTCTGTATTTATATGTGTGGTTCAGGTTTTCATACATCTGTGCCTAAACCTGTCCTGGGTCTGTTAAGCTGAGACGTCTTTCCTAGCAGTTATTTTTTTAATCTTGGCATCATTCTGCCTACAAATTGCTGGCAGACAGATGTCATGCAGGTCACATGGAAAGGAAGTTGCAGATACCAAACTCAGTGTAGGGAGAAAAAAGGGGCAACAAGACAAGCAGAAAACCCAAATTAAATGCAGAAATTCAAATCCCATGGCAAAAAAATCATTTTCAATTGCACTAAACAGCATTGGGACCTTTCTGCAAGAATGGATGTTTTAGCAGTTTTAGTTTAGGACCTTTTTTTATAACCATGTTCTCCACAACAAAGCACTGCTCTGAGAGACATCTCTCTCTCGTAGGAAGGACAAGTGATGCAAACATCTGGCAGGTCACCTTGCCTACAGCCCACATTACAAAACATCACAACAGAAGCACAAAAAATTACCCCTGCACTTCAAATCAGGCGTCTCTGGTGCCGCTGGTTGGGACAGCACAAAGGCTGGAGAAATCTGAACTCCAAGGAATAAATTCCTTTATTTGTATGAGAGAGTAGTTTGCCCATGAGGCTGCAAATGGGAAACAAGCCTGAAAAACATCAGTATCTGGGGATTTTAGCTGTCTTGGTCAAAGAGGAAGAACAAGCAGGGAAACCAAGATGATTTATTATTTTTTGTGGGGAAAAAAAAAAGGACACTCAAGCAGAAAGTCAGAGAAATCTTTGCACAGTCTGATACAGAACCACCTTCACAATCATTTTCTTTCTTGGTTTATACTCTATGCCTTTTCTTTTCTTATGTGTATGATAGTTACAGGAACCTGATTGAAGATGTTTTATAGTGCATGTCAGGAAATATTAATGTCACCTTTTAATTACCATACAACACCCTGAGTGCTTTTACAGGATGTGGTAAGGGGGAGAGCTTTAAAGATAAAATGAGTAATAGTGCAGCTTTCAGTACCTAAGGCCTTTGGAGTGCTGAGCAGAAAATTAAATTCAAAAAAAGCCAGTCAATATTTCTAACACTAATACATTGCTTATAACTCTTTTGAATTGTCCCTCATTTCTTGGTATTTTGGTTTTTTTAAATGGTCTCCCTGGAGACAAGTGTCTGCATGAGGTTCAGAGCTTTTTCTTAAAATAGAAGAAATTGTAAGTTTTTAACTTACCTATGTTTTTAACATTAAGGTTAGGGTTAGGGTTACTTTAACTTTTCCTATGAAGGAAAACCTGAACAATGGTTTTAACAAGCCAGAAGCTGAATGAAAGAAGTCCCATATTTTACACCCTGTATTTATTTTCTCCATTTTCTAAGCTCATCTCATGTATTTGGACACCTGCCAGATGAGACACGAATATTCATTTTAAATTATCAAAATGCAAGGTAAAGTAAATGTTTAGGCATTAGACTGGCAGAATTCAGATAAATATTCCTGGGTTTTGTTGGGCACCCAAGCAAAAATCCAGGTGCTGGAGCTGCACCGAGCAGCCACACAGCAACACATTGGTCAACCCATGGTCAGTGATTTCACAGGACTTGGGGTCAGGCACAGCTAGCAAGCTCCATGATGTCTTCTGTTCCTTTAAACTTCATTCCTTCTGTAGAAGATATTTCCATGGATTGATTAAAATCCTGGATCGCTGGCCCAGGCTTACTGCACTGCCATGTTGCAATGGCTAAAATAATTCCTGCTTCAGCTCCCCGCAATGAAACATGGATTTGTCTCCATGTGGAGGGAAAAAATAACACATTTTCCCCAGTCATCAGCAATCCATATGGATTTCTAATAATCAGAGGGCTTCCTCTGGTTCATCAGCATGTTGTAAAGCAAAGTTTAGAATGTTGAAACAGAGACTGCTGGCGGCTCTCTTCCTGATTTCTTGCCTAAGTGAAGTGCAGAGACCAATTTCCCGTTTTACTGTTAGCTTCAATAAAAATCAGCATTTGACTTGTCAGAAGGAGCTATCTCTCATGGCAAGCAGTGTCACAGTGTCGAACACTCTGCACTAGGACAGTTCTGTTAGATTTTTTTCCAGCAGCAGGGCAGTTACCAGAATAAAAGAGCCAAGACTCAATTCCTTGTAATTATTGACAGGCGAAACACATGTGCTTAACCAAAAGGCAGGAATAGAAGTACAGCTCAGGGCCAAGTTTAATGGTCTATCTGTGATAGTCTGTAACAAATGGACATTTGAGAAATCTGGGCACTGCCTGTGAAATGAATGAAAATGGCTTTTTAATTATGCATCAGCTGTAGAACCTGTTTGCAGTCAAACCACTTAGAAGCTGGTGTAGGGGAGATAAAGACGAGTTTTCGTCCTGGGAGTTCTTGGGTGTGGTTGCAAATGTCCTGACACTCAGGCAAAGCCAAAGTCTTTTCTGGTGGGTACAGCAGAGGGATTTGGAACTGCTGCCACTGCCACCTCCACATACGTGAGTTTTTTGCTCCTTCCCTCACCCTTTGCTGTCCTGCTCCCCTGCGGAGCCCCCAGAGCTCCACAAGCTGCACAGCTCATGGTGACATAGTCATGTTGACTTTGAGGAAGGTCAGTTGGACATTCCCAGTGTGGTCTACAACAACATCTGCTCAGTTCAGGCCAGGTCCCAAAACCTACCTCCCACGTCCCGTTGCCCACCCTGTGCCTGAGCTGCCTATTATAAATATACATATTTTTAAGTACATGCAAGATCTTTTGACATTGCAATTAGCAATGTGTGAGCAACCTGGGTGGGATCCATCTCATCCAATTTCAGCTTCTTAACACAGAGTTGCCTACCCATCTGGGTTTTCCCTGTCATCAATCGAGAGAGGTAAGAACAGCCAGAGGGTGATTCATCACACCTCAGTTATGGGTCAGATATGGTGAGTTGGCTTCTGGCAGTAGGTATAACTCCACAGGTTACAGTGGGAGTCTAGACACCTACCTGCAGCCAGACAGCCAATTCTGAGACAACAAAGAGGGAGGAAACACATCCCATCTACCTGCTACAGTGGCAGGCACTGATCTCAGTGAGGGGCCTTCAGAGCTGCTGGAATGCAATTAGCGAGATTCATAAATGTTGATAGGCACAATTGTCTGCGGGAAATTAATTATTTTGGCTCCTTGACTTCTCAGAATTCCATCCCCTTGCATCACTTCCACTGCTGACTCCATAGCACTTGAACCAAACAGAACCAAGGGAAAGAAACACCTGAATTGGTAGGTGGTGTGTTTCTGGACACTGCCTGACCATGTCATAAGGCTGGGCTTGCTAAGGTATGGAATTTGACAACACTGATGATGGGTTGGTGGGCCAAGACTTTCTTCCTTCATTTTCAACCCTTTCCTTTTGGACAATCCTTAACATTGAACGGTTCTGAAGTATGGTTTTATTTACCTTCCATAGGGTAAGATCAGGAATCTGTGATTGGCCATATCCTGGTGCCTTTACTCAGGAAAAAGCTTTCCTTGACCTGACCAAACGCTGAGTTAAGGACCTCAAGATTTGGTCCTTGTGAATAAGCTGTAATGGAAACAACTGTGCTTGAGCTAATGAGATGAAGATCTCCCTCTCAGAGGGCTTTTCATCAAAAAGATTGTCTTAGTTTCTGTACAAGTGGGGCTTTTTTGTATAAGCCCATTGACTTTTTGAGTCTGGATTCTCTAAGGATTCTCTAGGTATCTGACAGATTTTCCTCATCTAAAAAACCCAAATTTCTGATAGCAGACTACACTGAAGCTTAATCACTTTTCATCCCAAATGTTCACTAAGCCTCTATTTTAGGGGAAAAAAGCAAAACACCAGCCAAGCAGGGATAACTACAGTTCATTCTAAATGACAGCTTGTGTAGACTTTTTGTCTTAGGTTGTTTGACAAATTTGCAAAACTATAAGGTTTTGAGAAGTGCTCATATTTTACCAAAATCCACACTGCAAAAAGAAGGGTAAAACTCCAGCTGACTGTGTGAGGAAAAGGATTAGGCCAAAAGCAAGTACTTCTGAAAATCCCACACCAATATTTTTATCACTAATGTCTGAAGGGAATGTGGCAGACACTCACAATTCAGATTCACTTCATATGTAGATCCCAAACTAAACATAACGAACTTGATTAATTCCAAGAAAATATAATTAGAACATGTTTATAGGCATTAAGCCATTCTGATGAAAGAAATATTTTTCAGCCTCATGAAGAACAAGTCGTAACAGACTAGTGCAGGTTTAAAAATCTCAATATGATTAATGAATTGGATTGTACTTCTATCCGAAAGCAGAACAGTAATTTAATTTGCTGATGAATAGTAAGAGGACAAAAATTAACCAAACATCTAGTACCTTCGAGTGCAGTAAAACTCAATAGCCCTACAGCACTTGAAGCAGTTCTCCATTTAAACCATGTTTAAATGTATATAACTTAAAAACCGAAAACATCCCTTTAAGCTGAATTAATTACACCGATAGAACTACATTTATAGCCTTAAAACCTCAAGGATGAATGTAGTATTTCTATATTAGAGAATGATCTGGGCTTTCCAGATGTTATTTTGCAAGTTTTAGCCTTACCTCTCATAGTCTTAAGAAACAGACGGGCTGCTTAAAGCATTCTTCCTTGAAATCAGAGACAGCACAGCAGTCCATCCAACACCGCCAGTGAAAAGCTCTGTAAAGTCATTCCTAGGTTTAAAATGTTGCTTTGCCATTCAAAGGAAGCAATGGGACTTAGGGATTTTAAAGCTGGTGACTACAAAACCCGGTGAACGCAGCTTTCTGCAGTTGGCAGCAGGGAACAAAAGAAGAGCTACACTCCAACTGGTTTCAGGAATTCAGCCCAGACTTTGACAGACTTTCAGGACTTAAAAGGAGGGAATGGGAAGGGAGAGCAGTTGCATCTGGGATTTCCAAAGGACTTTCTGACCCGGAAGGATTTCTGCAAGCTAAAATAACCATTCTGCGGTAGGCTTTGACAAATGGGCTTAAATAAACAAGATGGGTAAAAGAAGTTACACTTTTTACCATTTTCTGGAGACAAAAGAACAGCCCAGCTGGAAGAAAGACTATCTGTTAGCTTGCCACGGCTGATTCTCTTCAACTCACAGAATCTTTGGTAATTGGGAGGGATTCACAGAAGTTCAGCACATTCCTGATTTTTGTATAACAGTGATGTTCGTGATATGCTCGGAAACTCTCATCACTTTACATGTTCAAAGCATTGTATAAACATCATTTAATTAATAGTTGCTAAACAGTGTGTTATTCCGGTGGTTCAGATACGCCTTTGAAGGGTACATGAGTACTTAGATTGTATATTGTGGAACAATTTGATATATTTGTTCATTTTAATTAAGTTTTTTCATGTTTACATACATGATACAAGGTCACAAGACGTGACTGCACAGGTGCTAGAATGGAGAGAAATCACAGCTGCCCAAGGGGATACAGGAGCTGTAATGGGATGAAGCTGGAAAGGAAAATTAGAGAGACTATCAGACAGTGTTTGCTACTGACTAAAAACTGGAGAACTCGTAACTGTGCACCAGGCTGTATCCATGGCAGTAAATGTGCTGGCCAGAATGATGCATGAGAAAGCTTGAGGAAAGCAAGTGAATTTCAGACACACATCCCAGAAATACCGTGGAAATATGAGGTCTAGTCCAAAGGACATCAAAGTCAGTGGAAAGATTCCTACTGAATGCAAAGAGCTCTGGATCCCAGGTTTCCCTAGGGAAATTGTGAAGGTGTCATTTCTGGCTCATTTTAAAGTAAAAAAAAAAAAACTAGAGGGGTAGTCTGCACTAACAGGGATCACACCATAGCCCAACGATCTTGCACAGCCCAATGATCAAGTAGCTGGTCCATTTCAGCCTTTCTCCCTCTTTTTTTGTATTGTTTTTCATTAAAACTGAGTTAGACGCATTTAAGCCCAATCAGAGCTACTCACCTAGTAACAACCTAGTAACAGTTTAAGATTAGTTTCTAAAAAATTGGTCATAAAAAGCTATTACAGAAGACAGAACAAATGGCCTGAGAACAATGAATACTGCCTGTAAGTTTAGTCCTTAAATAATGACACCAAGATCACATCTGTCACAAAAAGGACAATTCTACTACTGTCCTTTGTCTGCTGTCATCTTCTGCATTTGGTTCACTGAACAAGAGAAGGAAGTCTACATGGTTGCAAGAAATTACTGGAAATGTCCAGGGACTGTGGTCTTTAGTCTAGATTTTAATTCCTCCCATAATATACTTATCAGAGATAACCTGATTTAGGGAGGAAATGCAGCTTGTCTCCAGTGTTTCTCCAGAGATTTTGATCTCTTCAGCTCCTGGATTCCACCCTTCTGACCATTGCTACATATGAAGTCTATCCATATAGTACAGTGGTGTATTTAGCCACACTCATTTACAAAGCTTTTTTCCACTCCGTTCCCAGCTTCCAGTGTTCCCTCTGATCTTTTTCCTGCACTGAAATATCTTCCTGAGTTATTTTTTTTTCCTCCTGTCTGTCCAGCAAAGCCCCAAAGTCTGCCCTCACACACTTACCAATGGAGTTTCTGCAGGACACTCAACTTAACTAAAATGTGTGGAATTTCTTGGTCCTACTAGTTAGAACATGATTTGGTCTTCATTCAAAGTGAAAGGCAAATATTTGTCTGGCAAGGTGACTCTAAGCATTTACTACGTGTTACTTATCCAGTTGAGTCTTGGCAGTTCTCCCTACCTTCGCACAGTCTGACTCTCCTCTCCTTTACTTTTTTTATGCTCAGATACGCTCAAGTAACGCTCCTCCTGACTTGCTCTGCTGCTGAGACAAGCAGTGCTAATTTCCATTCTCTCAGTGTGGGGTGTAACACTGCATTCCCATTCATGCCTTCACCAGCTGAAGCACAAATATCAGCCCTTCCTACCCACAAAAATATATGTGTTCAAGACCACGACTCGCTCAGGCAGGACAGTATGGGGCCCATATAAGTACTCTGCTGGGTAGACAAGACCGAGTCCTAAAATGGGATAAGCTTTCATCTCGCTCTTCATGAGGATAGTACAGCCATTTTTCCCTGTAAGATCTCACATGAAGAAATTAGTTCTTGTTTGAGCATTTCATTCCCTCCACCCTCGTGAAGGACACTTGTTGGCACGTTTCCAACCGTGCTAGGAGATTGCTGAAGCCTCCTGGAGGTGAGCCAAGCCATGTCACATCCAGGGGGCCCACTTTGCATTTTTGGCTTGTATGTGATTTTTGTTTTCAGCTATAGTGGATAAAGTTTTCAAGTATATGATTCATTGGTGCTCTATGTCAAGCCTACAAATCTTTGCTTCTTCCCTTGTTCCTAAATTATATGCCAGCCAAGGCCAGAAAGGCAGGCTTGTCATTCAGAAGCTTACATATGGCTCTAGTGAAAATTGCTTAGTAGGGGGTGATGTGACTTTATGATACCTATGCTGTCAGCTGAGGAGGGCTTTTTATAGTTAAATGTGATGACAACTGCACCCTATTTATACCAATGAACTTAGGCATATCAAAATAGTAACATCAAGAGGAATATCCTGGGCAAAAAAAAAAAAAAAAAATCACACTGCTCAGTTTACGCTTTAAAATAAATATTTCTTTAGCTTAGAACTGATCACTGGCTATAAACATTGGAGAAGTGTTTCAGGGCTTTGACTCCACCCTGAAAACAAGAGTTTGGGTTTTGGCCCTTTCAGGGCACACGTGGATATAGGTTGCCATCCCTACAACTAAACATACACAGTACCACCGGACATTTCACTCTGTTTCCAGGGCAATTTGAGCAGAAAACAACCATTAACAGAAGAAAACTTGTAATTTTGTGGTTTATATCGCTCTTAACATTATCATTATTACCATGAAGGGGGTGCAGTGCCTCTGTCCTCCAAAATTTTTGGAGCACCCGTTCTGAGCCAGGATGAGTGCATTTTCAGCATCTGAGTGCAGGGTGGAAGGAGCGTATCTGGAGGCCTGGCATCCCTTTGTACCGTGGAATTTTTGGGGGTGTCGTTAGGCCATGCTGAAACGAGAAGCAGAATTCCCCAGCTCTCAGCTTTCACCCTCCTCCTGAGAGGCTCTCGAGCAGCTGAGCTCAGTGGAGTGGTGCAGGGCTTTTAGACACATTTCATGTAATGGAGTGGGCAGGCTGGCAGGACCAGCACGCTCTTCCTTGTGGTCCCAGAAGTGTTACCCACTGCTCAGCCCATTTACTTACCTCCACGCTTTGGGAAGATTCACCCTCTTCCCACAAGGCTTGCCTGCGTTGCTGAAACCAAGTTCAACTATTAATAGTCACATTTTCTCTTTTGTACCCTGTGGTATGATTACCAGAATTCAGTCTGCTCCCAAATCCCCCTTCCCACCAGTTCCCACAACTTTGGAACAGTTTAGAGGTCACTCTGCATTTTGCTGTGTTGCCCTAATTACTACTCAGCACTATAATTGATACGTTAAAGCCTATTAAAGTATGGAGCCGAGCCACTGCTTTACAGTCACTGCACTTGTAATGCCAAAAATCACTTACAGTTTGTTTCTGTGCTTCATTTCAGCTACTTTTAAATAAATGTCTCTCCCCAGGACCTGGACGACGCAAAAGGGATTTAGTCTCAGAGTGTGAAAGTTGCAGCCTGCAGCACCAGAAAGAGAAAGCGTTCTTACAAAGCTATTCAAATGGCTTTCCCTCACTGAATGCTTCAGCCAAAAGTAAATTATAAACCAGACATTATCAAAGAAAATCACTGTAGCACATTCCAGCTCATTTCACTGTGCAGCGAGGATTTGAATGCAGAGGTGCAGGCCCTCGGTCGCATTTTCATATTTGCTGGGCAAACTCACACACCAGAGCAAGCTTTATTTATATATGTATACTTTAACTATCACTTCTGTTATTTATTATGGCAGAGGATGCCTTCAGGACATTCTTGAGGGGATGAGCTGTCTGGCATGCGTATAAAAACGAAGCAGCAAAATCAAGTACAATTAAACTTAGCAGAACTATTAAAAGCCTTAGACACCCAGCAGTCAGGCAAGGCTACTGCAGGACATTTCTAAAAGCTCATGAATGCAAGATAAGAGGGGAAGGTGCTGCCAAATGCCAAGGTGAAATGTGTGTTCTTGTATAACATATCAAAAGAAATACTGGAAAACAGAGGGAAAGCAAGAGAGCTCAAAGGGCCAATCCACCCCAAAGCAATTTATGTCAGGGTAAAGGATAACAAGGAGAAAATATAAATTATGAGATAAATATAGTTCAAATCTATTAGAGAATAATGTTCTCAAAACCTAGGAAATGAAGGGACATGCAAAATTCCACAAATACAGAAGGACTAAAGAAAGTCTACCTATTTCAAGAGAATTAAATGCTCTGCAGCTGAGACCATGCTGGGAAAACCAAATCAAACTGAATCCTTTATAAGGAAAGAGTTTGGCCAAAGTTTTCAAAGGCATCTCAAAAGTTGCTGGGCACTTCTATTCAGGAACATAAATGGGCACACACAGATCAACAGGGTTTGTTGCCTTTCTGTTTGTTTCTTCCATCTCAGTCTTTTAAGGAGGCATTATACACATGGAAATAAATCTTCATCTGTGTAGTATTTACCCCACAGCAAGACTGTCAGGTGCATCAGGTGACATGTGGGCTTGTCTTCCCAGCCGCAGGACAAATCTGGACTGACACCTCACAAGACACAGAGCTTCAGAGGGGCTCAGCTCCCTGCCTTGTAACAGCATCTGTATGTATTTCTCACCCTCCAGAGAGACAGAGGGAGAGGGGACAGAGAGAAATTAATTTCTCAAATCAGTGGGGGACTATTGGGCCTGATACCTGAGACTGCAGGAGGATGGACTTCCCAGCACTGTGCTTCTCAATTCCTGTAGCTTTGGAGTTCTCACAGGGCTCAGCAAATGTGGATCTGCTTCATCTTTCAACCATGACCTGGATTTGGCCTCCATGGAGGAGAACCTGGAACATGCAAATCTCTACATCAGCAGCATCTTCTACAGGGAACTGCCCCACTTAGAGGACCAAAGTGACAGCCACAAAGGAAAGAGCACTTTTAAAAAGAGAAAGCCCCATGGCAGAGGCCACGTGAGGGATGTGTGGAGCCAGCGTGCCCGTGTCCTGTCTGGTGGGCCACTTGGATGAGGACACTGCCCTGCAGTTGGACAACCACCCTCCTCTTTGCCCATCCCTCAGCAGACTTTCTCCTCTTTCCCATTTCACTTCTCAGTTCTTGCAGATGCAGTGTGGGCCACAGGTCTGCATTTAACCTGACAGGACATTCCCAGTGACAAAATGATGCCCAACAACCTCAGCCTCTTTAGATCTGACTCCATTCCAGATGTGATCCTCTACAGCTGTATTACATATCCAAACTCTGCATATCACACTCAAGTCTCTGATAAGGAAACAGCTGCTTCTGCAACCCTTGCCTTTGGCTGTAACAAGGACATTATGACAATTTGGCTCCCACTAAATTCTCCCTACCCGTAGCACACTTGGGACAGTATCCTACTCCTCTCCCATCTCCTAAAAGAAGGAGGATTTCATTCTGGATCCATGAGAAGAAGAGGTAAGTGTCTGCTGGTGGGGTACAGATCAGCTTTCTGAAGATCACAGTGCTTGAATACCCAGCTCTCAGCTTACTGGGAGGTGCCATCGTAGCTTCAGGAGTGCACGGGACTGACAACCTGCAATATGTGCCTTATCCATCATCCTGCTGCACAGGAGCTCTGAGCCAGCCTCAGCCAAAGTCAATAAAGTGCCATGAAGGCTCAGGATAAATTTCCGCTGGAACAGCAGTAATTGTGTTTGTCACCCTCTGGAGATGTAGAGAAAGCAAAACCCTCTGACACTGCTCAAGGACCTTTAAACTCCAGGGCAGATTGGCCATGGAAAATCCTCGAACTGAATGATATTGTCCCAAGGAGCTTCTGCAGAGCCAGTGGGCAGGAGATCCAAACAATTTGTTCTGTTTGAGATAGAGACTTTTCCATGATTACTTCCAAACCGGACAAGAACAAATCTTTCCCTGCCCTCTGAAATACATTCTACCAGTGTAACACTGGTTTAAGGGAAGAAAGGGGAAAAAAGAAGAAAGCTATTAAAAACTTACCCTGCGGTTAAGCAGTGCCCAGGAAACATTGTGGAAAACAAATTTTGTCATGTGAGCGTTGGAGCACAGACTGCTGCTTTTACCCAACAAGATGATTGTTGTTCTAAGCTGCCTCTCTTTGTGCCCTTCAAATGGGCTATGGATTGCAAAATTAGTAGTTAATAATAAAATGTCAAAGGGTGAAGGAAGTGCAGGTTCCTCCACATAGCTGGGTCCCTGTTTGGGAGTTTCTGAGCAGTTTTCCACATCCATTTGCTATTCAGCCATGCTGCCAAAACGGCCAATAAATGGAGCAGTCATAGCTGTGCTTTTTGTGCTATTCATCCCCGGTCACTCCACGTCGGGCAGACGCAACTCATTCATTTCATAAGGCCACCAAACAGAGGGCTGGTGCTGAAGGCATCCGGTCCCTGCTGAGTTGGCTCAGGTCTTCCTCACCATGAGGGTCTCCACACACCATTCTTGGCCCCTGGAGCTGCTCAGCCGACAAAATTTGTGTTCCTCTCTTCCAGTTAATGAAACAGAACCACATTGTCAAGGAAATGCTCGCAGTGATCTAATAGGTCATTCCTATCTTTAACTTCTATCATTCAAAATAGAAGGAAATTATTTTCCAATCGTTTGAAAGTTCGCATTGTGAGCAAAATAAAGCAAAGTTCACTAACCTTCCATTTGCTTTGTGAGTTTTTCCTCTTATGGGTATTTAAAGAAATAAGATGTGACAATCCTGGACAACTAAAGTCTATAGGAAAGGTCAAAACTCTCCCCAAAATAGAGAAAATGTAATGTTTCCAAAAGGCTGCTAAATCCTTTCCAGTAGATTTTGAAATAATAATAATTTAAAAAAAAAAAAAAAAAGCTCTCTGTTTCTCTGCCAAGTGCCACCAAACAAATCCATATTAAAGCCAGAATCCTCTCACACGGACTAGTGCTGCACACTAGAAAGATAAGTTTCCTGATCTGAAAATTAATCTGAGTCATGTCTGCATTTTAGCATTTGTGAGGAGCACTTTTGTAATACTGTTAATTCTCTGATTAGTCTGACAGGACTTTTTTTTTCCCAGATAAAGAGATTCTGTAAAACAGCAGACATTACCACATTGTCTTTGTGCTGTTGTAACTGCAGTGGGGAGGAACTGCAGGCTGGGATTTTCAAGGGCACATCAGCCATTCAGTTCCAGCTGAAACTCCACAGAACTGGGCACCTACCCCATGCTGTAACCATCACACTCCAGCTCTCCAAAACGTACAGCAGGGATTTCAGCCTCTTCTGGCACAGATTCCTGAGCTAACCTCACCTCTTACGTTAATAATATCAAGTTTTTCCTTCTCCAGCAGAGAATGGGACTGGATGAAATTCAGCTCTGGCTTGCTAAAGTCCTATTTTGAGAGCTCACATGAGACTCTCCTCCTAGAAGAATGAGGAGAGCCTTTTCAGCATCCAGCTATTGTGCATATCACAGCAGGTGAAAGTAGTGTCTACAGCTTCTTCCTTGTTTTCCATGCAAACTTTCACTGCATCATTTCTCTGGAGGCTTAAGGAATGGTGATGGGTGGGAGAAGGGAGGAGAACAACAGGATGATCCATCGACAGATGCTTGGGAAAAATTTCAGTGTTGGCATCTCAGAACTTAACGTGTGTGAGCACCTCCGTGAGGAATTGACAAAGCCCAGGACTTACTGAGAATGCAGTGAACCAGTGACATGACTTTGCTTAATGTTGCTTTCCTATAGTAGGACTCCTGGATAAAATAAAATAAAAGCAGAAATGCTCAGCCCTGGGTCAGAAGCAGCTCTGTCCTTAGGGCTACACCATTATGTTGTGTCCTGGCAACCCAAATGTAGCTGACAGTACTGGACAAAAATGGAAATTTAGAACAAAAGACACAGGCAGACCTATCCCCACACATTGGAAGGGTAAATCAGAGCTCAGTCCAGCTGTGAGCTCAGGCCTCCAAACAGATTGTTGCTCCAACTCTCTAAAAGCCAGCAGTCACTGAGGACATTGAGCAACGTGGTATCCCCTTTGCAACACAGGGTCTCTGATGCAAGGGATGTATTTTGGGCTGCAACCATTTGAAGTCTGCTCACTGCTCTCACTATTAACTACTTGTGTCAGGGCAGCTCGTAGACATCAGGCACAAAAGGCAGGAACCCACCGTGCCTTGGAGGTGCCAGTTCTTCCCCCCAGTAACAAGCCTGAATGACAAGCAAAGTGGGAGAGAGAAAGAATTTATGATAGTGTCCTAACCAATTATTTTGTAATGGAAAATTGATACTTATTCCCCCTCTAGACATTTTCCAAAGTTGTTGTGTGGTTGTTTTTTTTTTTAACTACCTCTAATCCTGCACTGGTTACCAGGTAGCAAACCAGCAGGCTGTATCTACAGCCACACAGTTAATGTCTGACACAGTCACTGAAGCCAAAACTTGTCCCTGAGTGCCCTTCCACCGAGAACTCATTGATGGCAATCTGCTTAATGGCAGACTGGTTTAGACCAACATCTGCATGGCGGAGATCGGCTCCCGTTGGCCCTGATGAGGCCAAAGGGGATGTATTCCCACAGTGACTCAGCAATAATTCCATCATGGATATTTATTAACTGGGTGCCTGGGAGCGACTGGTGATGTCAGAGGTCCTCGCAGCGATTGTCATTATCGGCACAGCACAGCACTGCTGCTCTTTGGATTCCTGCTCCTCCACGTGCCTCTCCCACGAGGTTTCTGCAACATGTGATTTGCACTCCCTGCCCCAGATATTGCAGGAGAACAATTACATAGGTTGCAGCATTTTTTTTTTTTTTCCAAACGTTGCTAACCTTCCTGCTGTGACTGGATCACAGAAATATAGGCACGCCACCATTTAGTAGGACAGGCATGAATTCACCCCCTGCCTAAGTATTTTTGGAAATATTATTGGCTCAGCGGGGAATTAGAAATGTATAAAGGAAATGTATAGAAGCATTGACAATACCTGATAATAAATAGGCCATGCAAACACAGTTCAATTGGTTAATTACTGCTTTCACAAAAAGCTTATGCAATAATCCATTCTTTTCATAATCCTATAAATATATTTTTTCTTTATAGAACTTTCTTTTATTGGGTCAACAGGAGTTTAGCCATGGATTTTAAATAAAGAGCAATTAGACCTAAATACAATAAAGTCCTAGGAAATGTAGCAATATCTTTCTTCAAAAATGCCGGTACTACATAAAACAAAATAAAAAGGTTTACTTTCAATCAGATGATCTCAGTACAAAAATGCAGAGAATAAAAAAACACAAAACAAAACAAGAAAATATTTCAAAGGAACTAGACCCCTGGGAAGATTGAAAGTGCAGTATAGTAGGAGAACGATAACACGATTGGCACAAAATAGGAAATTATAAATATAGACCAGTGGTTCTCAGCCTCTTCTGTGACATGATCCCATACTTCAAGAGAGAAAAATTTGGGACCTTTTCCATGTAGCCATCAAGAAAAGATGGGTGGTTGCCTGTTCCCTGGGGATAGAGAACCACAGATCCCACACAGAAGATACAGAAGCAGAATGTCTTGGAAACCCAGAAGTAGCTGCACAGCCTTTTGGAGGACTTACCTAGGTAATTTCTTAATTATTAAAAATAATCTATCATCCAGGCTACATCTATTGTTGCTTAAAAATGCAACAGATAATAGGCCCCTAAGTTATTTAGATATCTTGGGAAATGTTAATCTCAGATCTCAAGACCTATTTTCAAAAAAGGGCTGGAAATCAGGACTGCCTTGCTGAAAAAATCAGCAGCTGAGAACAGCCCAACTCTTTGTGCAGTGGCTCAGATTTCAAAGTCCATGAGAACCAGGCTGATGACTACCTGTGCCACTCCAAACCATGTCGTCAGTCCCCTAAAGCAATTAGGACCCCATATGCCAGTTATCACCAAAGCAACCTCACCATCCAAGTTTTGCCTCAGCAGCATCTCTTATTTCCTTGCCTTGGTCTCATCCTGCCTCAACAGCAGAGGCAGCTGTCGACCTGCACCCTCTGGGGAACACTCTCCTTCAATTCCAGAAGGTGGCTCTGAAAACATCTCAGGTTGGCTGTTCCTCTGTTGCTGATAGAGAAGGAGGCTGACCTAGCCACCTGCATAACTACAAATACATTTATAGGAACTCGTACCCTCGGTCAAGGGGAAGATGACCATGAAACCCTTCTGTAACTTAGTTCAGACTTCACTTCAGCCCTTCTCCACCTTGTTTCTTTCAGTGAGCATCAAGGAGTCTCAGAAAGTTAGAAGATGACATAGGCTTGTTCGTTTCAAAGGATTTTATGGCAGTATCTTCACCTAAAATACCAGCCAGGTTCTCCTCAGTGGACTGACACCATATGAGGCTTCTCAGAAGTGTCCCCAGCTTATCAAAGGAGCAGGGCACAGAGATGAGAACTTCAGCAAGGAAACAGAAGAGATCATCAAAATGCCGGCAGGGTCCCTCACCCACACACACACCAGACAAAAAGGACTTTCATGCACACAATGAGTTTTTTTTTTCTTGTCTCTGACTCAGATGGCCAAATGCACAGCAAATTTTCATTGTCTGGCCAGACTTGGGTGGGCTCTGTCTCCTCCCAAAGAGAGAAATATTTATTGAGGAACAGATAAAAATGGTGTCTCTAAGTGGTGTTTCAGTGAACATGACTTAGGGACAGCTGGGGAGAGATTCAACAACTTACCAGGTGGTGCTGGAGAGAGCCAGGGCTGCTTCTTTCTCCACAAGCTGTTTCAGGGAGATAGCTTATAACCAGGTGTTTCCACTACTTTGCTCATCACCGCTCCAAGGAACATTCCTGGCATTTCTGTTTCCTCCTGCAGGCTGGGTATGCAGGGAGCACCAGAGCCCCCTGTCCAAACACCTGCCTGGGATGAGGCTTTCCTCCACCACTGCTTGTGACAGGTCTTCTCAGGCTGTCTGTGCTTTGCCAGCAGAAGATTTGGGCCTTGACCTCTAGACCTAAAGCACCCCAGGACCTGCCATGACCCTGAAATTAGCTCAGTTGGTTAGAGTAGGGTACTACTAATACCAAGGTTGTGGGTTCAGTCCCTGTATGGGCCATTCACTGAAGAGTGGACTGGACTCAGTGATCCTTGTGGATCTCATCCAACTCTGAATATTCTGTGATATGTGAGGGTCTTCCCCTCACTGTCTTTTCTTCCTCACTCCACTGCTCCACCATGTCCAAGCCATCTATGGAGGAGCAAAGTGATGAAAGAGGCCACTGGAGGCTTGGGGACTACTTGACCTTGGGTGTTATCTTCTGCTACCAGGGAGGTGGTGACATCTTACACTTCTTGGATGCAATTCACCAAACGATGTCTGTTACCCTCCTGAAGACTGTGAGGATTGCTGAAAAGAAGGCACTTCTGCCATCAGTTTTTTAAGGTGCAGTTGTCCCTGAGATCATGATATGGTTGAACAGGTTTTCTAATTTATGCCTAGTCAGAATCAGAAGAGAAACCTAAGCAAATACGAATAAATTATGGTCAGCACACTTAGCTGGCCTGTGGATTGTTAATGATTTTCTGTTGTTCTGTTATATTCATTCATCCATGAGGTGCTTTTTGTGGTTTTACAGTAGAGCCTCCCTGTTCTGCAGCCTCTCCAGTGGATTTATACAATTCGTATCAGTGAAATTTTCATGTGTGCTAATACATGAGACAGCCAGAGATAAGAAAGAAAGTTTGCTCGGGGTGGGGGAGGAAAAATACCATCGGCACCAGACTTAGATGTTTCACTTAATAGCTTTCCTGGAATATACCCATCGTGCCAATAGGAGATAGTAGCTCCAGTAAAGCCATCTCCTTCACACAACATATGGGAGCGCAGAGTGTGGGGAAGATGAATTCTTAGAGCTACCTTTTGAAATGTAATAGGATCGCCTGGCTCGCTCAGCCGTGCTGCCTGTTACCGATTTAAGAGTAGAAGAATGAAATGCATCTGTGTGTATCCTTTTCCACTGTGGTAAATAGTTTTTCTGCAGCCACCACTCTAATCAAATCATCCACTGTGCTCTGCTCCCCACCGAGAGCTCCCAGACACCCCATCGCTGATCTGCCACAGGGGCAAAAACCCTGGGATCAACAGTGTCCCAGCAGCAGATGGGAAGGGAGAGAAGTCATAAAATCACAGAATGGTTTGGGTTGGAAGGGACCATATGATTACCCAGTTTTAACCCCACTGCCACGGGCAAGGACACCTTCCATTAGACCATGTTGCTCACAGCCCCATCCAAGCTGGCCATGAGCACTTCCAGGGATGGGGCAGCCACAGCTTCTCTGGGCAGCCTGTGCCAGGTCCTCACCACCCTCCCAGGGAAGAATTTCTTCCTAACGTTTAATCTAAATCTGCCCTCTGACAGTTTGAAGCCATTAACCCTTGTACAGGCTTCTAGTTCTTACCTTCCCCTCTTAGAGGAACCTGGCCAGGACACAGAACTGGGTGACCCACACACAGAAGAGCAGCAGCCCTGGGGAGAGGCATCTCTGTGGGCCCCAGCCACCTCCTCAGCTCTGAGACTCCAGGCTTTGCTCTCCTCACCTGCAGCGACCCCTCTGTCCTGCTCCATCCTATTTGTTCAGGTCCCCCATCAACCATCACTCTCCTCTATTGTGGGTTTTTTTTCCCCCTTTTCTGATCTCTTCCCTCTCTATATCATTTTTCTCCCACTTCACACATTTCCTTCTCTCCTTTCCACTATTATTTTTCCATCATTCTTCCCTCCTACCTCACTCATAACATCCTCTTCCAAATTTCACCCCAAGGCATATGGTCTCACTGGAACTCTTACTAAGGAAAGAATGACTGGACTCATAAAATACAGCTAAATCTCTGCTCAGGCACATCTTTACTCTTTCTCTTTCCTCTCCCTCTCTTCCCTGAACACCGCAAGCTGTGGGGGCAGAGGCATGATTTTCCTGCATATCTGCTGGCACACACTGCACACTGTTGTTCTACTGAGCTGTGAACCTCCCCAGTGCTGTAGTAAAATCAAGCGGCTTAGACAGGGGATACAGTGGATATATTTGCCTTGTTTCTTGGAAACCTGAAAGCCAAAAACCTGTTTAGTAGAAAATGGTTGGACATTTTTGCACTGGGAACTGGAGGAGGGAAGAACTTTCAGCCAAAAAAATATCAGTTTTCTGCTTGAAAATGGACATGTAACTAAAGCAAATACTAATAAAAATGTTCATCTAACAATACAGTTTCCATCTTAATGGAAAAATTTCCAGCAGCCTTAGCAGAGCATTTTGTATAACTGAAAATCAGTTTGTAGTATCATGCTTATTCTCTGTGGGTTATGTACAAAAAGCAAATCTTTTGTGGCTTTCTCTTGGTATGAAATACTTTTCCAAGATTAGTCACAATAGCCAGCCTTCATCATTGAAAATATTTATCAGAAATCAGTTTAAGATCAAAATATGAAATGTGATGTCCTAACAGTTCATTAGATGTCTAATACTGAATTCTTCCAGAATGTATGATTTTCATTAAGTAATAAAGCTTCATATAGTTGTTTTAAATTCTTTAGGTCCCACCCTCAACCCCCCAAAAATCTTGAGAAAATCTCATTTCACAGTTTCCCATAAAACCAGGTGCAAAACAGCTGCTTTGGGCATGGAAGGATTCCTGAAGCACTTCATTGGTATCAGTAGCCAGTGAAAAACCATGAAATTGGAGGGATTTTGATAGGTACATTCCCAGTCCTTCAGGAAGGTGCCATGGAGGATAGTATGGCAGAGCTAGTGTTTCCCACATTTGCAGGAAAGAGGTTCACGCAGTCTAGTTTTCCAAACTCTGGGAAATATTACAGTAATGGCTTCATTTGCCTCTGTATTATTGTGGAAAACACCCTCAGTTTGCTCTGCGGGGGTGATTTGGGTGACTGCACCGACATCCCAAAGCTCACTGAGACCATCCACTGGAGAAAGGAACTTACCAGTCTTCCTTAATGATTGTCACTAAGATAAATGGCTTTGGCTCTTTTGTGTAGCATTTATGGGTTTCTGCTGCCTTCCCCATCCACCTTCCACTGAATCCCTTATTCATATATGTCAAGCAAGACCTTAGGTAAGGGGGGGATTTTACCTATAACTGTATCCAAAGCCAATTAAAGACAAAGTCCCTCCATAATTCATCTTCTTCAGCACTATTTTGATTGATCACCAGGTTTCCTTCCACTGATTACCTGTCTTATATAAGCCTTGCTTTAAAATTGTTCTCTCCAGATGGGTTCTGTAGGAACTGTAATTTAATTTAGGTGATTCAGTCCTAGAAACATTTACCACCTATGCCCCATTCTTCCTCCACCAAACTAAGTTCAGTGGTTTCATGGGAATATCATTTCAATGACCATGTTTTCATCCACCTGGAGAAAGAAAAGGGTGAGATCATGTAATGTAATAAAGCCTGTAAAATTAATCTTAAATCACTGAGGAAGCAATAGAAGCAGCTGCAGGTTGCAGGTTGTTGGCTGTTGGGGGTTTGGGTTGGTGGTTTTTTTTCATTAGAACTCCACTGAACTACCTAGTCTTCACTATTGATTTAAAAATATGCTGTTCTTAACTACAGGTTAGGCATTTCAGTCACTATGTATGGCATTTGAGGAAGACATAATGATAAGTTTTTAAAGGAGTCAAAACAGTGAATCAAACATTGATACTTGAAGAATGACAGTTCTTTTTTCAACCCCTTCTTTAGATGAATATTTTAAAGAAGAACACAGTGCAAATTACAACAGCTTTAGCAAGACAAGTCACCTACTGGGACAAACTCTGACTCCACTGTATTGTAAAGGATGTTTTCCAGGGCCAGGGGGGAGATGGTCATTCTGGCTATAAGACTGATACCAGTGATATTCCTACTGTGAAGAAAGTATTCAGTTTTCATCATTTGCTTAAAAAAGTACCGTTTTGTTTTAACAAATGGGAACATAAATGAAAGATATTTCTGTGTGCTCTGCTTACATGAATATTTCCCAGTGTTTTTATATCTCGGTTCTCTAAGGAATAATGTTTTCAATTTCCTTCTGAAATGTAAAATAAGACCTCTGGGCTTAAGGACTCCAGAAATGATAGTTCTTACTTGCTTTCTATTTAATTAGCCTGAAACAGATCATGTAATCATTCAGGGATAAATCCTGTTCTCTCTGGAGGGAGAGGAGAGAAAAGAATAAAGGAATTTTTTTCTTTTATCATTAGCAAACAAACAAATGCGGAAAATGTAAGTGGGTGAACTGGCATTTACTGTACTATTGAAATGTCAACCTCTACTCAGAGAGGCAGGCTGGTGAAAGAACCTGGCCAGCAGTTGGAGAAGGCATTTAAAATGCTGCTCCACGTGCTTTATGCCATCAAAAATCATAGAATCATTGAATGGTTTGCGTTGGAAGGGACCTTAAAGATCATCTAATTCAATCTTACTCCGAGTAAACAAAAGTGTTCAACTGCTAAACAAGACGCATTTACCTTCCACTGCCTGTATTAGCTCCATATTCCAGATCAATTTTTAGTTAAGGAAAGTCCACAGATGATGAAGAACCATTATATAACTATGTCCACAGGCAAGACAAAACCTTGGCCCGGTGCTCTCAAAACTGTCAGCATTTATTGACACTTCTCACATTTTTCCAGTGAGAAGCCTGCCTCTGGAAAAGCAAGCTGCAATGCTAACACAGCCCATAATTGGTTAGAGACGCACAGCTGAGCTTTCAAGCTCACAGACTCTGGAGACCAGAGCACAGGGACTAAACCCCGGATGTTTTCCACGAGCAATTCTCACAGCCAAAGCCGTGCCCCCTCCTTTTCCAAGGGGACAACAAAACTGGTGACACGAGAGGCTTTCTTCTTAGCTCTGAGCAGATAAGGTTGGAAAGCAGCTTTGAGATGCTGTTGTGTGTGGAAAGGATTGCTTTAAATACCACTATTACACTGTTTGGGTGCCGTTTGCTTTAACACTGGGTAGCCAGAGCTCTCCGGATACGGAACAGGTTTAGCGCAAAGAGGAGACTGCTCCTCAGTCTGCCTTTGCAAGAGCTGCATACTGGTTTTGGCCCAGGGATTTTTTGGATGTTGTAACCCTGACCTGCTGTTCTCCTGACTCCAAATAGCTGTTTGTGCCCGTGAAGTGCAAGGCAGGTACAGAGCCAGCCAGCCTGGCCTGCAGCAGGTTGTGTTTATTTTTCCCAGGAGAGGCTACTACAGACTATAGATGCAGCAATAAACATCTGAAATGCCAGGAGAGATGGTCTACTAAAATGCACGAGGGTAAGGACATAAATGAGTGGAACAAGCAGGTACTGGAGGAGCAAATTAGACACTTGGCTTCCTGTAGCTAATTTAAATGGGAAATGGGAGTTGTTCCAGGTATTCAGTAAACAGGCTTGCAAATTAGCTTCCCACAGTTTCCTTATGCTGCTGTACATGCATAAAAAAACATGTACTGCGGTTCATTGCTTTAACTCACTTTGTTTCCAAAATCAGTGAATTTTCATATTATTTTCATTTTTTTGGCAGAGATGTTTTCATACCTGGTTGTGAGCAAATAGGGTAGGAGATAACTGGAAGTGAGCACTGGGCTGTTAATAACCAGGTAGCCAGATTCTTTATCTGTGAAATGTTTCTTGAGCCTGGTGTTACCAGGGGATACAAAACTGCTTTTCAGTAGCTGATATCTCCCTGTATGAGAGAGAGAGAGGCTCAGAACAGCTTCATACCTTCATCCCCTTCTTTAATTCCATATGAATTAAGTGGAGGCCAGTGCAGGCTCCAGAGGAGAAGCACAGGGGGAAGGGAACTGCTTCCTAGAACCAAATCAGCTCCTGTTCATGGGGAAAAGGGGGTCTGGAAGGACACCTACTATTTAATAAGGGGGAAAAAATTGGTGTAAACAAACCAGTCACTTCAGATGCAATTTTAGCCCTAGATTAGCTTCAGTTCTTACCTCAGGATTAATCTATATGACAACAGATCTAACTGTCTGTACTTGCCCTCAAAATATCAGTTCTCTAGCTAAAGACAGCAATGAAGTTGATGTTACTGAGCTCATCACAGTCTTTGGCGAGTACATACACGTCCCATTAGCTGCTACAAAGAGTCCCTTCCTATGTGCTCCCTACCCTTACATGGGATGCTACACAAGACTGGGAGACTCCTGTTTCCCTTGCTTTCAAATTGGTCAGAGACCAATATGTTTCAGGAATATAATGTGAAACTTCTGGTTCTTGGCTGTTGAAACATAAGCAAATGGGCCAAATAAGATGGAACAGGACACAAGAACACCAGAGCAACCCGTAAAGCATTTTTGCTGGGAATATTCAGTTTGCCACATTGTCCATTTAATTTGAACGCTAAAGGCAAAAAAGAAATCAGCATTTCCAGTTCTGCTCATTCCTTATATGGTGAAATGTTAGATAACTTGTGTTATTTATAACCTGCACATTTGGTATTTTTTTTTATAACGGGGGGAGGAGGAGGACATAGTGGGCAAAAAGACTCTGGATCTTTTCCTGTCTAACTGGTGAATTAAACTGTGCCATAGAAGCAGTCAACTTTGTACCTGTGCCTTACAGAAGGGCAAACTTTGAGCTGGGCAATCAAAATTAATGTAGAAAAAGGGATTTACACACATACTGCGTACAGCATGGTAAGAAGTGATCAATCACAAAGCTTTGAGCTATAAGGTAGCTTTCAAATGTTTGCATTTTAAGACCTCCACACTTCCCAGTTCAGTAACACTTCTAACAAGAAGACCCTGGAAATAGAGTTTTGGACATAGAAGATGCTTTATATAAACTCCTGGCCTTCTCCCTGCTACAACTGTGTTGCATTTTCAATCATGATGAGCTGCCTGACACGGCTGTGCCACTTCTCATTCCCAGGTAAAGTGCTCTCCATCCCTCTTGTCACTGCCATCCAGCTGTGTTGTCTCACCTGATCATTTTATTTTTCATCAGTGTCATACTCCTGATGCTAAATCCTGCCAAACCTCCCTAAACGATCGCTTCCCTCCCCATGGTGCTTATGTCATGCATGGAGTGGAGCCTTCCCATAGCCTGGCCCCAGGTTTCACAGACATCACTCACCGACCTCTCTTCCACACCCCGAGAGGCTTTTATTTCAGATGTGAAGTGAAGGTCACACCATTACCCTGCCACTTTCCCCAGTCCCCTGATCAGCGCGTAACAACATTTCTCTGCCATATTCACAAACTGGACCTTTCCCTAAAATTGGGAAACAGGCAGTTTTATTTCATGGAAATCACTTTTGGACAAATGACCTTTACCTGACTGTGTGTGGCACACAGCTCTGTCAGGCACTGCTGCAGGGCTACGGCACAAGAACTCCGAGGTACATAATGCTGCCCTATGTTATCTTCCCAAAATGTCAGTTATCTCCTGCCTAACGGCATTTAACTTGGGGGAAACCACTCGGCAAGCAACAATCTTTGTCCTAACTCTTCACTCAGTAACAGCAATGATATAAAGAAGATCACAGGTTATTTCAAAACTAAGCCTAAAGCAAAGGTAAGTAGGGCATGACACATGTGAATTTAAAGACAGCCTTTAGCTGTGGTCAAAGATTGCTTGCAGATGCTGACTACTGGTTTCTTTTTTTTCTTTTTTTTTTTTTCCCCTTGCTCTGCCTCTTAAAATATTGTTTTCAATGTCCTCATTGTCTTATTAGCTTTCCCTTCCCCCTGGATCCAGCGACATGCAAAAGGAATGACGGTAGATGTTACTTTTTCCTGCTCCATGGCAGAGGGGAGTGTAGGGTTTCAGAGATTGTAAACTATTTCTTCTGCACTGAGAGACTGACTGCACGGGTAGAGCCCATTAAATATAGCCATGCTGACAGTATCGCTTCGGAGAGTTCTGTGGGAAAAAATCTGTCTGCACTATGTTGGTACCTCCAGCCAGGCAGAGAGCTGTCTTGATAACTCATTCAGATAATGAATAAAATGTGGAATGAATTCCATGCAGGATCAGCACTCTGTTGATGTGAGAACCGGTTGCAAAACGTACGACAGGATCCTCCTGTGGCTGTTGTTTTAAGCTTGGCAAATACCGTGGATTGTATATGCTAAAGTCAGGATATTATTAAAATAAACCTCTCAAAGCTCCAGAGAGTTGAGATATGATGCGGCTTCCTTTGAGCTCAGGTCCTCTTATCACTGAGATATGTTGTGTGTGAATGCAATTTATATGAAGTTCTTTAAGGCTAGAACAGCCTGTTACTTCTGCCATGCCCAGGAAAATCAGGAAAGGTATGTAGCAGTAATAAATCAATTATTTCTTGCAAATTAGACCAAGATAGCATTGCCTAACAGCAGTCTTCCAGATGGTTGGGATGAAAGGTGGACTGGGCTGGAGGGGAAGGGAGGATTTCTAGATAACCAGAATAAATGGGATACAGTTTAGCAGTAGAACTGGAAAGACCCAGGGAAATGACACCTGTGTGCAAGGAAACAGATATCTGAGAGCTTGGGTTATGTCACCGGCTTGGCAGAGTAGGTTTAAACAAAGACTTTTCCCTGACATCATCAAGGAGGCTGATCCTTTATGGTGTTGAATTAGGAGTAACCATGGGGAAAGAAAATGAGGGATTTAAATAAATGTGGCGTGTTTGTACTCACCCAGTAACCTCCCTTGGAATGACACAGGACACCTTCCAGCTATGGCTAGCAGAAATCAGTCCAATACTCCTCAGACACAGATGTTGAAAACAATAGTAATTACAATTTAAAAAAAAAAAGGTTTTGATCCTGCAGGTCTGTATCAAACCTAACTTCCAGAAGCAGTGCACTTGTCAGGTGAGCAAAGCCCATAACCAAAGAAACCTGATGCTAATTAGCTGGAAATTATCATTAACTCATTCATACTTGCATCTTGATATACTAAAATATTACATATATTAATACTAATATGTTTAAAATAATAATTTTAAGATTCATCTGCTCCTAATCACAGAGGTAAACTCATTAATGTTACTGAGCGATATCTTATGCATTGGTTCCCAAGAAGCAGTTTGTTGAGCAGTTCTAATTGTCAGCAAAATGGGCAATTACACAAGTTCCCCAAACAGACAGAGGATCAAAACCCAAAAAAATCCCTGACTACCCACCACAGATGGCCAAGTGGGAGTCCAAGTAACAGAATCCAGCCTGTGGGGCTGTTTTGTGTGGACTTGTGACAAGTCAAACAGATAAAGAGTATTTTTGCAGGTATTTGTCAGCGAGGACTCAGAGGACCTGGTGAAGCACCGCCCAGATGCTGGGCCCACCTCTGAACATCTGGCTGGGAATAAGAGTGGCTCTGGGGTGTAGGAAAGCTGATGGTGATAAACCAAATAATCCCTGCTAACTCCGTGCAGCAGACCAGTGTGTCTCTCCCCACTAACTCCGAGAGGGAATTAGTCACTCGGATGATTTGGGATGAACCTAAAGGAACAGCTTTGCACTTCGTGGGAAGCAAGAAACACTCAACATCATTTTGTTCCTGTGCCTAAAATACTGGTGAAGAAGTACATGTTTTACCAGAGGCATTTTTTCCAGTGTCTCTCAAATCACTGCCATTTTCACAGCACTCCTAAGACAATTCTTCAGCATAATTCTTCCCTCCACCACTGAGCTGGCTCAGCTCTAATTGTACTTGGGCAGCTGATGAGAGCACTGAGATCACTTGGTCCAAAGGCTGCGCAGCTCATGGGGGACACATGCTGAAGGAACAGGGCAAAGACAGACCTATGTCCCTCCTTGCTTCTACAGATTCTGGCCTGAACTTGATCCTATGGCAACATGGAATGGACCCATGTTCTGCTTTGAATTAGTCACAGACTCCCCACAGCTGTCCCCAGGATGACGTGAAGATCAAAATCAGCTGAGGGCTCTCACCAGGCACTCAGGTCTCACTCTGCACTTTTCATCAGCCCCACTGTCTTCATCAAAATGACTGTTTTTCTCTTTTCAAAGACAGAAAACATCCACATCTGCTATATTTGGATGCTGGACATCTGAAAAAAGAATCACCCGTGAAAACAGCCTGAATGAACCTGGTGAATGGCAAAGCACTGCCAACGAGACCGAATGATTTTTCTAGCAGAGATGTTTTTGCTGTTTCTTCCTCTGAAAAAAATAGAAAAGGATGGGGGAAGTGCTGGTTTCTTTTCTCATGCATGCACCCATCATCAGCAGTTTTGTTAAGGCAGGAAAAGTATTTCTGGGTTGCTTTTATTGTTCTTAAACGTTGTTGTAAATTCAACAAAAGTATTTCAGATGTTATTGCAAGGTAATAGACACAAGAACTCTCTACCTCAGAGTCCAGAAATTTCAGGGACAGAAGTATTTAACCCAGACACAGTGAAACAGAAACATGAATCTCTTTGAAAATGAGGCAAGGGAAAACTAGAGAGCAAGGCAAGAGGATGAGGGTTTGTTCCGAGGTCTCCTTTGTAAGAGAAGAGGGTGGGTGGTGAGAGATAAAATCAGGAATTTGACTTCTCAGGACAGATGGATTTGAAAAAGAGGGGGGAAAAAATACATCTACAGGCCAAACTAAAAATGGTTATCATGGTGAAGTTATGGGTTGTTTCTGGCTGCCAAAACAAATAGCTTGCATCCCAAAGCAGTAAAGGTTACATGCATGGAAAATGGAGCTATCCCTGAGGACTAACTAATATACTGCAATTATTATTATAAATTTTTCAAAGAGTTTTGAGAAAACCAGGGCATGCTGAGCTACCTAGTCTGACTGCAGCTACAAGAGCCTAAAGAAGAGATGTTCCAGCCTAGAACTATTTCATATTCTGATCTTGGCTAAAATCAGCTAACGCTGTTTGAGAGGTGAAGGCAGTGTTACCTCAGCCATTAACCAGAACTGTTTGAGGTTACTGATACGCCGAAAATCCTCTGAATTTCAAAAAGTTTTAAGTTATTTCTTAATATATCTCATGCCACTTCTGTAGGAGATACATTTGAGTAAAATGGAATCACTTCTGGAATTTCATGTAAGTGCAGGTATTACATGGGGGGGAAAATCCACACTTCTGACAAGGTTGTATCAATCTCCATTTATCAGCTGTTTTGGCAAAACTGCCAAGGTATTCTTAAAGGCATGGAGTTCAGCCTGGTACTTATACTGATGCAATTATACGTGATTGTGTTATTATATAAGAATATTACTTCTTTTTGGAGCAAACTTCATGGTTGCAAGAGAGTGTAAATCCCCCCATGTCCCATATTTCTCCAAGAAGTGTAGTCTAATGGTCAGAGGAAAGGATGGGACACTGGGATCTCCCCGGCTTCCTTCCCAGCTGTGCCAGCTATTAGGGTTGGCTTCTCTTCCACATAAATCAGTGAAGCTCTGTACTGAACTTTCCTGGGAACATGATAAAATCCTTAATCTCTCACTGCCTTTCCACCCTATCCTGCAAGATATCAAGCACACCAGCCCAGCAAAGCCCTTCAGCAAATGCCTGAACCACTGTGGCCAAATCCAGGGCTTGTGTTGGGCTCCGGGTGTGCTGCTGCTTCCAGAGCCAGGGATGAGTGGAGGATGATTATATTCATCTACCTCCAAAGGATGTTTCAAACATTAACTAACAGGATTCTTGGAGACCGGGCACAGGATGCAACAGTGGGAGATTTTTTTATAATTTCTATCCCTATTCTTAAGAGCTATTAATGGAAATGGATGATAAAGTATCTATATCTACATATATACAATATGTCTCTCATCCCGTCAAGGCAGAGCATTATCCTGTGAAAAAAGAGGGGTTCAGGTTTGGGGAGGGGGGAAAAGAAAAAGGAAAAAGTGTTTATAACATTCTAAGCACACTGTTTGGAAGTTTGTACTCTAATTCTCCCCTGGGAAGCCAGAACTTACCTACAGGGTGTGTTGAGTTAGTTCCTCATTCCTTCTTTGTTGTTTTTTTTTTTTAAACTTCTTTTGAAATCACGGCTGTGGAGCATACCTTGCCCCGGGGGAACATATTGCAGAGCAGTTACTCACACTATAAAAGGGTGCTACTTCTCACTCCTCCCTTTCTTTGAGGCCCCGTTTTGAGGTGAGGAAAGGGCTGACTGGCCAAACCACCAGAGCCCAGGATTAACCAGCCCTGGAGCACACAGCAGGGTGGCTCTGGGGTGCTTAGACTTGGTCCCTGGCTCTGGGGAGCTCGTGCAGGCTGCAAGTGCTCCAACCTGGGGTCATGGTGGGCTTCAAGATCAGAGTCTGGAGGTTTGGTGTATGCCCTAAAGTTGTTCTAGCCTGGAAGCTGGGACTGGCTTAAGAGTGAGCTTTCTTTGTGGGGAATAATTTCCTATGAAAGGCTAGTTTCTCTCTTCTGAATGACTGGGCAGGAGGGAAAAAGGGTGTCCTCTGAAATTTAAAGGTAAAATCCCTCACTCCCTTTTCAGTGGACTCTGCTCCTTTTCTGTTTGCTTTTCCCTCGGCATGTGCCGGCAGTTGGCCCACAGCTCAGGCTGATGAGGGGTCACGTCGATTCCCAAGTCTCAGCAAGCTCTGGCACTTTCCCCTTCCCCTCAGCACAGCACAGAGCCAAGGCTCCTCACAGGCCTCTGGGCTGCAAGAAAAAAAAGGAGAAATTCTTTATGGTTTATAAACTTCATTGAGTTCATACATCCCTGTGAACCTGCAGCCCTCCAGCTCCCAAATGCACCGCAACCCAAACTACATGAATGAGGAGAAAATCATCAATGTAGTTAGCAATGTACCATGAAATTCACCGATTAAATTACTGGATAAATATTTGAGTGGATCTAGCTGACAGGTATGTCATGCATGCTGTCTTAAAATAGGAAGGTAAAGGGAAACGAGGAAGAAATGAGCCAAGGAATGTGATTTCTGGTAAGACAGCTCATGTTCACCAGCACCTTTTTGGCAATACAGAGGACATGTGTGGTGAAACTGAGAGCAAGGCATCACATAAAAATAAACTGAGAGAAATTGCAGCTATGAAGAAACAGAACGTTAAGCAGCAGTTCTCCAGGAAAAAGTCTGGAGAATGAATTTATGGGAATTTACATCGGCTGAACCCAGCAGGTAGTTTTTAACATGATTGCAAGAAGCAGAGGTAGTTATTTCCAGTAAAATCCTGGGAAGCTGGGGCGAGGGTGGGCTCACTGGAGAGGCATGATGCTCACATCACTGATGGTGCTGGGCTGTGCCTCTGCTCTGGCTTCTCCACCTGCCACCTCCACAAGGGACTGTTCCTTCTGCAGCTTGATAATCTTGTGTTTAATTTAAAAAGATGAAAGGGAAAGGTTGTCCTGTTGTAAAAACGCATCAGGGCAGTTGTGTGGCAGCCAGCAAGACTCTGCTGATGAGCTGTCGAGACATGCACAACGTGACTCCAGGCAGCATCAGCAGGGCAGGATTAGGCATCACCACATCCATCAGGTCAAGCCTGAGAAGGTCTCTGAGGACAGGCCGACCGTATTTGTGTAATTCAGAGTAAACAGTCTGGAAAGTAATTGCTGTAAAACACATCTAATTCATTTTTGACTGATTTTGCAAATGTTTCCCCTTTCCTCAATGTGGCATTGACTGGCCCTGCAAACCATTTGGCGGTGGCCTGGGTGGTGTGTGCAGTCGCTTTGCTCCTTGATGTTACCTCATCAAAGAGCAGCTGAAAATGATATTTCCAGCCAGACTGTTTTCAAGAGTGGCCGGTGAACTCGCTCTGCCCTGTGCCCTCCAACTGGAGATTAGAGAAGCTTCCTGTATGCCAATTCAGCTGCAGATTGGCGATAAATTTAAGACTGTGACATGCTGACCAAAAAAAAAAAAAAAAAAAAAAGGTAAAATCATGACAGGCTATTTTTGGTTTCAAAAGAAACTCCTCTCGCTAGGACTTTTTGAGCCCTCACCTCCACGTACAGCTGCAGAGGAGAAGGAAAACAGGATGCAGGGTTGTAGAGCTGGAGGAATGGAGCGTAAATCAAAGGAGACAAGCTGGTCCCTGTGTGGTGCCTGGGTTAGACCCCAACCTTTGAGCAAGGTGAGCATTTGTCACTTGCTGGGGACACTCCCAGTAACAGCATTGTCCAGATGCCTGAGAGTTTATACTGGGCCGTAGCCGCATCTCACGTTTTCCTCCCACTGTGTCACCTCCTTCCCTTATGCTGACAAGTGATTTAGACAGCCTGCCCCCCTGGCCCTGCATTTGAAATGTAAATCAAACACATGAGACATAAAGCTGGGTTTCAAAGTTGACTATTAACTAGGGCGGAAGGGGTGGCGTAGCAAAAACAAACAGTTCCAAGTTCAAGTCTAAACCATAAGAGCAGGCTGAAAAACCTTCCTCCTCTTCCATCGCCAAGCCAGTGTGAGGGTGAGCACTCTCCCTAGGGCAGAACACACTTAGTGGTTGCCTGAGTTCCTATCCCAGGTAACCAGGCTCGAAATCAAGTCCGATAACCAACCTCAAAGGGAGGAGGATGCTGGGATGCTGCAGCTGGCATTGCACATTAATATGCAGTGACTTCAGTCATAGAATCACAGAATGGTTTGGTCCAGAAGGGACCTTTAAAGTCATCTAGTCCAGGGTTTCTTGCAGCTCTTGATGTCTTGAAATCTTCTGATGTTGAGCTCTGTGGTGTGGTTGGTCCTTTATCTAACACCCCAGAACACGGAGAACCTGGTGTTCAAAAGCAGCACCTCCTCAGCTTCCACCAGGAGAGTTACTGACCAGCTGTACCTTGCAAGATCTGGGGGCCCCCTAAAACTGGAGGCCACCTCTGCTGTTCCAATGTTTTCAAAACCAGTGAAAGTTTTGCCACAAAACTACTGGAGGCCCAAAGCAAACCAGTTTTTTATCAAGTAGGGTGTACCTCTAACATAACAGAATTTAGCTCAATGTTTCTTTACCTGACACGCCAAATAATTCCGGGGGAAAGAAACCCAGCAGCAACACCTATTTTCTTTTAAACAATTTCTACCATGACTTAGAAATTTGTCTCTGATAATTCTAAAGTGACACCCTTACCATTAAGTCTAACTTGGAACTCAGAGACATGAGTAACTGATAATACAGAGAGGTGTGAATCAGTGCTGCTAAGTCCACCCATTCTGCCACATAGCAGCTCCCTGGTCTTAGCCTGGTTGGCAGCAAATCCTGCCTGGATAAAAAGCAAGATTTCTTTGCTCTCAAGGGCAATCTAACAGGAAAGAAAATCCTCACCTTTTTCTGAATTCCTTAAAGCAGTATTTTTAGCGCAAATTTTCTGCCAGTGAGAGATGGTGAGAAGAGCAGCTGTGAGAAGTGCTGTCCTCCAGCGAGTAGTGATGATCCCAGTGGTTCTGGGCATCGAGCTGGCTGAGCAGGGGACAGCTCGAGCCTTCAAACACTCTATTCTGATAGATGGATCACAGCCTCTGGTAGACAGGATGGTGTCCTGGGACTCCAGGGAATACCTGTGAGTGTCAGCCAGGGCAACCTGGGGCACACCATTGCATCTTTCTGCCCCTTAGCATACCCCATTTCTGGAGTGACAACACTTAACCACTGCTTAAAACTGATTTGGGGGAGGGAAGCAATGCTGTGGCACTGCCACATGGTGCTTCCCCATAGACTCAGCTCTGTGTTTCTGATCACAGCACCAGGCAGGGCTGTGCTGGCATCTGCGTGTGCACAGGCGACTGTTCCGTCTCGGGGACCAGCTCCACCCCGGTGCTCTCTGAAGGCAGAAAGCACTAAGTGCAGCTTCACATGAGCCGCTCACCAACATATCTGCTAATAACATTCCTCTGTTGATAGCTTGGACTGTTTTCAAACAGGCTTTGTCATCTCCTCCAATATGGGAAAGCACTTCTGAAGCCATATAGGATTATAACTGTGTCCTAGTCTTCCTGTAAATAATGTGTCATTCCAGTGAAGGGAACTGCTCTGCTCCTCATTAGGCAGCATTGCAGAGCACGTTTAAGCCAATTTACTGGAGCAGCAGTGAGGATATCATCGCACGATCTCCATTTCCATTAAACAACTCGATCTAACTCTTTTATTTTTAGGCTAACCATGCTGAGCTTTCAAATTGCCTTGATGATAATGTAGCTTTTAAATGATTTGTCGTGGCTGGTCGTTTTGCACATGAAAGTTGCTACTAGCTGATTAGGGGAAAAAAAAAATCCACCATTGCTTTTCAATTGCTCAGGAAATTGCAATCCTCAATCTGCAGCTTGAAAAGCATGTTGCCATGGAAATGATGCTTATGCTGTCGTAAATAAAAGTATTCCAGGGTCACCAGGGTCTGCAGCATAAACAGGGGCACAAATACTGCCTGGAGAAGTGCCAGAGTGGTTTAAACATATAGGAAGATAATTTCAATGGTATTTTGCTTTCACTGTTATCGTCAGAAGGACTGATGAAGGTTAACACATAACTATAACCTTGTCACAAAAGCAAAGCAGAAAAAGTCTTAGCTATTGGTAATACTAACAGAGTAGAGAAAACCGTTTTATAGCCCTTCTGACCAGTATTTTCCAGCTCAGTCAGAGCAGTGTTCCTTTCCCATTGTATCTCTCTCAATTGTATATTCATTCTGGGGCAGCTTTATTGAATTCATGAGCAGAGCACACAAGAGCTCAGGAAAAGCAACTGATGTTGTAAAATGCTGTGTCATGGGCTACCTGATGATGCACTGAATATTCTCTGATCCTCCAGATACATTCCACCCACAGCCCAGGAGCAATCACTGGAAATTGGCCTTTTCCTTGGAGAGGAGACACCTCTGAACAAGATCCTGGGTGAGGGAAGGAGCCTGTTTGCCCTTCGCTGCTTCTGTCCGACAGCAATGGGAAACAACTCCATGCAGGACCAAGAGCCAGCACTGACACTGTTTCAAAGGAGAAATCCAGAGGCCAGCAACAGAGAGGGTTTGGGATGTGTCAGTTCATGTGAGTTTTCAGGAGGAAAGCAGGCAGTTACTGTTTCTGGTGGGTTCTTAACTGTTCAATGGACTGCTCAATGGCATTAAATGGGCCATGCCGTGAAGCTGCCTTGGGCAGTATCAGATCAAGGATACACGCTTTTCTCTTTGTGTTTTTAATACCCACACAAGCATTTAGAGCACAGGCAGTCACTTTAAATAAAACTACAGAGATTGCAAATGCCACAGCTTGCTTATTTACTTACTGTCTCTTAGTCTGCCCAAAATGTGGAAATAATGTTTCCAGAGATGCTGGAATTCATGTGCCTGTTGAGAATCCTGGCTCCTGTCCTGGATGATATTGCATATTCAAGGGATGATTCACTCACTCCTGAGAGGGAGGATGGACTGTACCAGCTGTACCACCTCTCCATGGCTGACTGACAGCCTGGTGATGTTTCCACAAGGAAGCCTCATGCCTCCAGGTTAAGCCAGCAATTATGGAGCAAACGAAAGAGAAGTGAAATGGAGAGATGAATTGTAGAGAGACCAAATAAAAGAGAATTGGAAAGGTCATGCCAAGCCAGACTGACAACAAAATTTTCATTTGTCTCAGCCCAAAATATATAGACAGGATTCTTCATTTCTTTTTTGTGCAAATTAACGATGTCCTTCACCATCTGCAAGGGAGGATTTGGGAGAGACCAGCTCAGCTTTCAGGGTTTTCCCACCCCACTCCTGGTCGAAAGGGTGGTAAAACCTACAGCCAACAGCCCTTGGTTGAAGGCAAGACCCAAAGCTAATACCCTTGACTGCTCCATAAACTGACTTATAAGTTCAAGAAATAGGTTTACCCCTTTCGTACTCTTAATTTTTTTAAGCATTTCATCCCTGCTGGGACAGGAACTGTGTGGGATACGGGGCTGATACCATGCACATTACACACCTCGCCGTAGATTTACCACAGAAGGGCTGGCCAAGGCTTTGAAGGCAGCTGACGGCTCCCAGCTGGCCAGGAACTCACTCGCGTGGCTTCTGCCGCTTCCTAATGGGAACAGGGTGGAAAAGCCAGGCTCAAAGGTTTCCCAGAATGACTAAGAGAAAAAAAATTCCTCCTGCCACTCCTGTGCTAATCAAAGGGGTGTGGAGAAGAAGTTTCGATTCCTTGTGTCCCGCACTGCCAAACGGAAAAAGGATAAATATATATATATATAAATTACACAACCAATTCCTGTATTAAGGAAGAAGGCTTCATGCCATCAAAATCAGTCTCGAAATTAATCTTGCTTGTGATATATGGAAACTGAGCCAGATAGTCCAAGCTCCCTTAAAGCATTTTTCAAACACACCTAATCTGTTTACTCTGAGCTTTTACTGCTGGTGGTACCTGGGACTTCGCCTCTGAGATTTCCAACAGTTTGTGATCTTAACAGGTCAAAGTTTCCAAAGGTGGGGAGAAGAGGCAATCCCTTTCCCTGCCTGTACAAAAGGTATGTGCCTCTGAGCTACCAATTTAGAACCAATGAATCAGAAATAAGTAACATAAAAACTGTCTAACACTGATGTTTACAGAGCACCTCCTCTGAGCAGACAAAAGCGTGTGTCAACAGGGAAACTGCCATGTAGAGCTTGCATGGCAAGCGGCTCAGTGCATCTAAACAGCTTTTGCAGGGATGTTAACACGTTGCTAGGGAAGCAGGAGCCCTTGTGGATAAAGGTGCCCTCCTGCTCCAAGACCCGCTGTCCGTACAATGGGAAAATGGAGCTGCCCCGGCACTCACCGCATTTTGTTTTCCATCTTTGCAGCTTAAAAAAAGGCAGAAAAGGCAGTTCTTCCAGCGACTGATTAATGGTCCTTCTGCAGAAACTGCATTTTGCACATATTTAGAAATCTTGAGCTAGATAACACTTTGACTTGAAATATAAAAGGTTCATTTTTTCTTTTCTGATAGTGTCTGACATTTGTACATTTTAATACATTATTTTTGAAAAAAAGTCTTTTCTAACTTGAAGAACAAAGTGGCCAGGCTGTGGCTCTGGATGCATGTGCAACCTCTGCACGTGTGTGGCCGGTGGGTGCTCTGAGCACGTCGCTAGACCAGCTCTGGGACACGCTGACACATCTCAGACCACCAGGAGAGCCGTCCCAGTCTGGCACCAAGGGGCCCAGGGAACGTGCCCAGCGCAACTCCCATTCCCATGGTGTGTGGTCCCTGGGGTAATCAATGTCATCCCCTGCCCGTGAACCATTCCCCAAATTTTACCTTCCCCAGAATGCTCCATGTGTGTGTGATATGAGATTGGGTTATATTAAGCCCACTGCTCGAAGGACCAGAGACGATGGCTCCCATGGGCACATAGCAACTATGCCACAGAGAGAGTGAAAAATTCAGGGAACAAGTGGCACTGTAATCTATCTTACCTACCCGGAATAGATCTATCTATGTACTGATCTCTATAAACACACCCTTTTCTCCATATGGGTGGGTATATATTTATATGTGCCAGCCTCAAAATACCAGTAAGTTTTTTATTAGCCCCATTTGCAGATGGGGTGATGATGACAGACAAAGTGCTCTGATCCCTCTGGGCTGCTCCTCCTTGGGAGGGGAGAGTTGGGGTCTTCTCTCTCCAGGAGAGGGAAGAGAGGGAGGTGAGTTTTCCCAAATCCCAAATAGCTCCTTGGTGCAGTGATCTTGCTCAGCTCTCGCTTTGAATCACGCTGGCAAATAAACATGAAAGTGAAAACGGTATTGTGAGATAGTTATGCAAGAGCGGGCGGATCCCGGGACTGAGCCATTGTTCCAAACGTTTAATTAACATTATGAAAGCTGATTAAAGGAAAATCTTTAACCTCCAGGGAAATCCCATTTTCCCTCACTTCCCATACCACAGTAATTTTCACAATGTAAGAAGGAAAGTGTTATTTCAAGGCATGATTCATATCAGCTACAACCTGATCTTTGCCACAGCCATGTCCTGCAGCTTAAATAATTGCTAGCAGTGACACCAGACGGGGACACTTCTGAGACAGCATTTTTCCCCCGTTATCCCATGACCTGAATTGCCATCATAATTTCTAGACTTTGTGTCATCCTGGCACGATGACAAGTGTTCACCCACGCTCCAGAACTAAAAGTTAGTTCACAAGGACAGTGATACCTACCCAGACACAGCATCTCAGATACAAAGTGCGAATGACACGCCGCAGTCCGGCATGGTAACAGCAGGGACTGTTTGCTTTGGTCACTGCAGCAAATTCCTTTGAAGGCAGGAAACTGAAGCACCATCTCCAGTGACTCCCTATCTAACCTTGAGAGAATAACTTACCCTTTCTCCTCTTTTGGAAATGAGGATCAAGGCAGTGTTACCTCTCCGGGTACTGTGAACAGTAATGAACATAACTAGGCACTGGAGATGTTTAGGTGGAAATGGCTATTGTAAATTATGTTAGTGGAGAGATTTGTGTTCAGCTGTGGTGGGTCTGTGAGGAAGAACAGCCCCCCAGTACTCAGCTGTGTATGGGTGGCACGTTGCCTCTCTGCTCTCCTAGGACTATTTTAATTATATGTCACAGCCAGCCCATCAGAGACCTAATCCCAGGATCTAATCTTGGAGGCAACAGACAGCTGACTGTCTGCACAGTGTACTCAAGAGAAGCATCCTTGGGGCTGCGGTGGGGGTGATGCACCCACCCCACATGCAGAGCAGGCACCTGCCCAGGGGCAGTCCTGATCATCCACCTGGCCAGGGCACCACCAGCTCCTCGACATCTCTGGCAGGGATGGCACGTGACTGTCATCAGGGAGACACCACGACCCTGGGTCCTCCCCTGGTTAACAAGAGCCTGGCTGGAGGCTGCATCTACAGACACCCAAATCTAATTCTTGAGAACACACATAGCTGCAGTCCTTTCCAAGCACCAGGCTTATATAAATACATACACATATAAATACATGATAAAAATACAGCCTCTGGCAGCAGGAACAGTCTCGTACGCAGATCTTCAATAGTTCTTCCCATCTGTAGATCCTGCAGGATAAAGACATCGTAGAACTTCAGGGACCATTCTGAAAATGGAAATTATTATTTTTTTCCACTGTTGTCTATGTGTACCCGATGCAAAACCTATTTTAATTATCATACAGCAAGATTATACTCACTACTCCAACTATGAAGAATAGGCATCACTTTTGTGCAAATTGAGACATTAGTAAAGTAGCAGCTTTATTTACAGCAAATTCCTCCTTCAAAAAGCACTAGAGGTAAACCAAATTCACACAGTGAATACCAAATGTATGAAATTCTGACTCAATGAAAGGCAGACAGCTGGGTATTCTGATAAAAATGGGCCTTTATTTTTTAATTCTTCTTTTCATTACCTGGATTCTGTGTTTGTCAGAGCAACAAAATACAGTTTCTTTGATATGCGGCAAATCTGAAAACAATCCTGCAAATAGCACAACACAAAAACTCCCACAAAAAAAGGGAAAGCTATAAAATTTGAGAGGCGATGAGGCTTTCAGAAGTGCCAGTTTCCCAGTGCAATGGCTGGAAGGGTGGCCTGGCCTGGCGGCAGTTCAATCATTTTGTAACGAAGGACAAATACTTTCAACATCCTGAGAAAGAGGGCGGGGGGACGGGGGCACGGCTCCCTTGCTTTCCCTCCTCCTGCTATTCTTTCTCCTCCCTCCCCCTACCCCTTGGATTTTCAATAGCTCTTTAGTGTTTCCATCAAAGGCTTTTACCATTCATCCTCCCTTCTGGTGCCTGCCTTCCACCTGTCTATCCATCACAGCCCTAACCCAGGTCCTTTTTTTCCCCCCGGCTTTGCTATTTTTCACGGGGGGGGGGATTTGTTTATAAGCTTCTGTATTACCTAAACTGGAGGGGAAGAGGCTGCTGGGAGAAAAGTGAGAAAGCAGGATTAAGGAGGAATAATTCAGCTCCATTGCATTTCCATCTGAACGGTCATAAAATGTGCAAATCCTGTTCCTGGGAATTTCATGTCAGAGGCCTCCTCTGCCACCGCCCTTCCCGTGCCCCTTCTCTCTTTCCCTCTCACGCAAAAACAAGTGTTGGGAAAGATGCCTGGAACTCCACGGACACCAAAAAGCCACAATGTGTGTGCTGGCAGGGAGGAGGCTCCTACCAGCACGTTTGCAGGGAGACACTCCAGATGTGACCATAAACCACAGACAAGGGGCTGGGAGGCTGCAGGGATTGAATTGGGCAGGACAGCAAGAGCTCCCAACACCCCCAGCTGTAATTAATGGGCCTGGGTAAAACACAAAAATGACCTTTCAGGCTTGTTCGCTCTGTAAGAAAATCATACAGAAATATGTGATTCAGACCCCAGCAGCTTGAAGAGTTTCTATCTCCTTTTTAGCTCATCACCATCACAAGGCACCAAAATAGACACAGGCCAGCTTTCCAGAACCCAGAGATCCACCAAAAATCCACCTGTCATCAAACTGTGAGGCAGAAGAAGGACCACTGCTGTATACAGGTCAATGCAGATTTGTCATTGATTTAAGCAGAGGCCAGCGTGGCTGGATGTGGCCTCTGTGCACACTTGCTACCTGGCCAAACACTCTGAGAACAGCAAGCAGTGTTAAAATAGGAGAAGGCCCCTAACCTGCTCCCAACCCTAGTGAGCCCACAAACGTTTTCTTGGTGGAAATCCATGTAATATCTGCTGGACCTGGCAACAGCTGGCAGTTTTCTTCCACTTATGGACAAATCCCAGAGATACTGAGGATCACCCAACAGGTAGCACATGTCAAAATAAGTTCCTTTGATTGATAGTTATTTATTATTTTTAAATAAAATGAGAATAGATTGAGTGGGTTGCCCATCAGCAGCTCAGTTCTTTGTTTGGCAACTTCTTGGACAGTTTGACCATACATATGACAACACAAAACAAATTCCACTCGCTTGCAGTAGCAGTTGGCTATAAATTCAGTCCATTGATGATTTATAGTTCTAGCAGCAGTGGGATATATGAAATGAGAAGCCCTTTCATCCTTAAAGTGTTCTGCAGTCTAGTGGGGATGATGAAAGCCATTGTTCCTAAGGCCAGAGGAGAGCAGGAGTTCATCCAGCCGGTCCAGCTGTGGTTGGAGGAGGTGTGCAAACCGCATCCAAAGACGAGAGGAGGCCTAGAGAAACAGCAACTCTTGGTTTTGCAGAACAGCCAAAGAGAAATCCTTAATGATGCTATCCTTGCTTTGCAGGCTGGAGGGGAGCAGTATTTCCATCAACTAAATGATCTCAACTCCTTGGCTTCCCTGAGGGCACTACAACAGGACAGACTGTGATCGCTCACCAGAGTCGCTCTCAGATGTTTGTGTTCTTCCCACCCACCAGCAGCCTCGAACCTGAGCATGTCTTTGGCACAGCAGGTGGTATCCTTAATCCTGTGGAGGGCCAGCCCCAAGCAAAGATTAGCAGAAGAATTTGTTTTCATTAAAATCCAACCCACCATTACCATCCTCTCTGACGGTTTGGGTTTAAAATGCGCATGTCCAGCTATTCTAGCAGCTCTGTTTCTGCAGGGAAAGGGCAGTTCAGCAACCTGCCTCTTCACTTTCTACTGGCTTTCCTTTAATCAACAAGTAAATAAGGCAGACACAGTGAGGAATATTAAAAACACCTACTCCTGGAGAATTCTGTCAGCAAGATCAGTGAAACTGGGATTTTGCCCTCATTATGTTTCTTCTGTCCATGGAACTGGTCTGATTTTCCTCCCAGTGAAATTTTTTTTATGGAAAAAAACCCCAGAAACAACAAAAGGGAAAGACACATACAAATAAACACTAATAAGTGCAGGAAAAAATATAAAACTTAGCACCATGCACTCCCCTCATTATTAGACAAAGGTTGGGAAGGGTTCAGAAGTGTAAAACGCTCATGTGAATTATGAGATTACTGCTCAGTTTTCTTTCAAGTCGTGGGCTGGAAACAGATGGTGGCTGTAGCATTTATGACGGCACAACATGTTACTGCAAGCCTAGCCATCTCTCTCTCTCCTCTCAAAAATGCAGCTGCAAGGAAAGTTGTGGAAAATCACATTAATAGTCTCTTCCACCACACAGTTTTCCAGCCCTTCATCCCTGGCCAGCACATGGACAGAGCCATCTTGTATCCTAGCAAGAATACTCTTCTAATCCCTGTCCTGAATAGTTACCACTGACTGGCTTATTTAACAGCTAGTTAAAATGTGAGGTTTGTCAGCATCGTAAAAAAGCCTCCAGAAAGCAGGTCCTTAAGGTCAGAGCAGATGTCATGTGACCCCAGGCGCTCCCCCTGGGAAACGCTCAGAAAGAAGTGATCAGACTGTCCCTCAGCTGTTTATTATTTAAACATCCAGTTCAGGCCAAGCAAGTTGATTTACAGAAAAGCAGAAAGACACATACAACACTTGCAAAAGCATCTTTGAGACTCAGGAGTCCAAATCTCACTTTTCAAGCAAGAATAGAAACTTTCACAAGGGCAAAGGCCTCTGGATTTTTAGCGAGACAGCCTTCCAGTGACCACATGTTTAGAAGTATCTGGGCCCCTGAAGATACAAAGAGCAACTAACCCCATAGTTAAATATCTTGCCTGCACACAGGGAAAAAATGTTCAAGCTTCACTGCCCATGTGCTTCAGTCCAGATGGAAATGCTCTGCCACCTAAAATATGTTCATACATAAAGCAAAGCTATCCTTACAGTCTGAGTGAAATACAGGAGCTGGCAGGTGGACACATCCCCCATGGTGGAGAACACAAGGTAACCAGCATGTGTGCAATAACTGCATGTGACAGAGGTGCACCCAGCTCCAGGTGCTGCTGACTTGGGGACAGCACGTCTGGACTTGAAACCATGAGCTGAGCCTGGGGCACAACCCCCCAGCTCTCGAGGCACCATCGAGGGGCCTCCTTACACCATGGAGCTCTTCAGACAGTAGAAAACTGTTACCTGTTATCCTTAGGATTTCTGTATGCTTTACAAATGTTAAATATCCCCGTACCACAACACCTCTGACAGCATTAACTCACTAACAGTAAATCCAGTAGCTGGGGATTCCAAAATCAGGATTTTGGAATTACTGTTCATTTCAGTTAATTAGGACTCTGCCAAATAATAATTTTCCAGACGAGTGTCACCAGAAAATCTGAGTGTCCATTTTGCTGACCTCACTACCTGACTGGGAACATCAGAATCAACTTTACACGTTCACCCTTAGTCACCCAAATTTGTCTTCCTGCCACCCTGCTCACTGCCAGCCATACACAGGGCAGCACTTCTGCCCTCTGGGGTGTAGAACAGAGCAACTGAAAACAACATAGACTTTTACCATTCCCTTTATCACTTTTAACAGCTAGACCAGGAAGTTGCTGCAGAAATTCAATAGTGTACACACTTGAAACTCTAAATAGCCTTTTTCCAGAGATAGACTCTATCCAGGTGATATGACCATACATATCCACTGCATATCTGTCATAACTGCAAAAGCCCTCAGACCTTTCCTCCAAGATAGAGAAGGTGCCATTTTATTTTTCTTTTGGAAACCTCATCCTGCAGAATTCATTAGTATCCTATGTAACAATGTACTTCCTGTAAGTAATGAGCCATAAAGTGTATTAGAAGTTTCCACTTCTGGTTTTATCTTTTCCTGATCTAGCCTGAAAATTCTTTTGAAGTTCCTCAAAGTGTTCTTCATGTATGCTTGTTTTAGGAAATACCAGATCACTATGGGCAAACTTCTCCTTAATTAAGTGAGATAAAGGAATCAAGATGATATGATCTACTTAATTTCCCACCTTTTTAAGGTCCTATTTTAAGATCGTTTTCTCACTTAAAAAAAGGAACATGCTAAAGAAAATAAGGCAGGAATATACCTCAAGAGGCCCAGAGAGGGCAAGCATTGCTATGGGCTCTCCAGTGTAGCTGAGCTTGCTGGTAGGAAACCACTGAATATTTAAAGTTTTACCTTGTTACTATGGAATGGTTTACTGAAAGGTTTCAGACCCTTCTGAAACAGCATCAGTCAAGGCATGCGAGGAAAAGACTAAACTACACTGTGTTAGCACAGTGGGCTCTTCAGGGGCTCAGCTTAGGAAGCCAGCTCAGATCACGCCTAACTTTAACCACGAGTAACTTCAAAGAAACATCTCATGTCTCAAGTTCAGCTTTCCACTGTCTCTCTTGATGAATCACCATGAAGGGTATGCAGGGAGCTAATGGGAAACATTTGCACTTGCTAACCCCAGCTGCAAGGTCCTGAAACCCCTATTAGCCACGCAGGCATAGCCTAACCATTTTGGATGGGCCAGCAGCCTCTTCACAGCACATGGATACAAGTTTGGACCAACTTCAGTTCCGAGTGTGTGAGCACAGAGCCCTCAGCCCACTTCCTTGAAGTGCTGGAGCATCTCTCCCTCCTTCTCTGGCCTCACACAGCCAACACAGCTGGGAAAGAGACTCAGCAACAGCAGAACAGGGCCCATAGCACAAAATCTGGCCACTTGAAACTTCCCCGGTCTTCAGTTTAAACCAGCACCACCTTTATACAGAAAACACATCTAAAGCCAAAGTGCTAAGGAAAAGATGATGCAGTAAAGGGAACTCCCCACCTGAACAGCCAGGCTGTTCCAGCAGAGAATGGGGCACTTGAAAAGTCACTGCTGGGAAGCACCCCAAACAACAAAAAACAAACCTAAGGTTTGAGTGCTGCTACCTAGAGATGGAAGGCATGGTCACATCATTGGGTTGAAATCAGTCTCTTCTTCAGAACAGAGACATTCTGAAGGCAACAAGGGTTTCCTGAAAGTCACATAGGAACGAATTAAAATTGGATGCCAAATCCCTTTAACTGCTGAAAAAATCACAGCTAGGGATGCCCAGCAAGTCTGGAGGGGTTCTTCATACTTCACTGAGGTCTAAAAATTTGAGTTCATCCCCAAGGGGAGCTGAGGCCGCTCAGCACTTCACCCACAGGCCCTCTGCGAACAGTCTTTTTTCTTGTGGTCAAATGGGGGCTATCTTGAATTTATGTCTTACTTCTCCCCTTGTGAGCAAACAAAACAATTTCTATGAGTAATTCCACCCACTAATTGCCAAGGAAAAGTCTGGTAAGAAATGCTCTGCATTTTTGACAGGTCAGAGGCTTCCCTAAACAAAGTGGCTGTTTTATGTTTGCTAACAGCACATGTTCACATCCGGGGACTTTGGTGAATTCCAGTGTGGACGAGTCTCTGTGGGAAATTGCTTTTCCCTGCTTTCTTGTTTTAACTCCTCCAGGAAATGAGTCTATTTTTATAACACTAAACAGCAAAATACGAAACCATTATCTGCTTTGTGGCAAGAGTTTCGGGTCAATTCTCAGGTAACTGTCACCTCCAGTGAAGTCAATGGAGTTCTATCTATTTATGCGAGTTAGTGATCTGACCAATTATGTAATGGGTTGATCAGTTACTAGAACACAGGGCTACCATGAGCCTAAGGAGTGTCTCATTTTCATGCGTCTCAAAGTTCATCCAAGCCCTGATGTGTTGATGATAAGTGAAGTATTTCAGTATTATGGTCTGTAAAGATGATAATTAACTGCCGAGAGATTTAAGCATGAGCATTCTCCATGAATATCTACTTTGTCACTGAACGATCACTATAAGTAGTCTCTTTTTTGGATTCTTTCTTCACCTGCCAAATAATCCAGGGTGGGATTTTCAGTAGTGTTTAAATTGCTTTTCTTCTATTTATTTGTGATTTGCTTTCCAGAATCAGGAGGTTTTCAAAATCCCCAGGGGATTTCAAGCACTAAGAGCTTAAGTGCATCACTGAGCGCTTTTGCTTTTTGCACCCCGATCTTATCAACCACCCTCAGTTTCTAAGATGGACAGTTAAACAAATTGCCTTCATTTTGCAAGATCAAAGACAGTATATAGAGGCCAAAAAACTAAGTCTGATCTGAAGATGAGCATGTAACACTTGTTACAAACTTGGCTCCTTATTTCCTTGTTTGAGGGACCACTCCAGCCCTCATAAGTGAATTTCCTTTCTTTTGAAGCACACAGGTGAGTCTTTCTTTGTGTATTTTTATCTAAGTTCCTGGAAGACAACCAGCACATACAAGTATCGGTCCAAACGGAAATTCTGAGTTACTCAAAATTCAAACCAAGTCATATTTGATAGCCTGCTAATGAGTCAAATATAATGGTGATTGGATTCCCCTCTGAAGAAGAAGTTACCAGTGGAAAAATGTGACACTGAAACTTTCAGTGACAGAAATTCTGCCACCAGGACCTTGCCAGAATTTCATCTATTGATTATGAACAAGGCCAAGAGTTAGCACTTCCTTACTTTCAGGCTGGGAACTAGGTATTCGTGACTTTAAACCTATTTGGAAAGCTCACCAAACGTCACTCGAGACTAACATAGAGAAAACAAACTTAGAGACAATATCTAAGGAAAACAGAACCTAACCTATGACTTGTTCTTTGATTTACAACTCTGATTGCAGGCCCCACCTCACAGTCATATGCCATGATAATAGGCAGCAGTTCAACAAGAACCAGCAGTAACTTTTTACATGTTGTAGTGATTCTGAGCTACTTCAGCACATACTTCAGCCTGATGCAGCAAATATTTAGAATGACTAAAGGGACAGGTGTCACGCCACAACTGCAAAAAGAATGACTGAGTTTTTGATCTTGTTTATTCTACCTTCTCATCAATTCTTTTCCCTAAACTAAAAGTTGCCAAATTTCACCTGAAATTTGCTCCCATTAATTTTTTCCCATCTCAAATTTGTCTGTTATCAGGTGCAACTGTGAGTTTTCAAATTATATTCTCTGAGGTACCCAAACAGATAATCCTAAGTGGGCTCCCTGGCATTAGTGACTGCAGTCCTGAATCCACCCGTGCCAAGAAAGTATTTTCCCCAAAATTAACAAGTCTGCAGTTCAAAATGGCAGCTTCCATGGGAGCAGAAGAGAGTGGAACTCTCCCAGTTGTCTTCCTAGTTGTACGTACTACCCTGGGTACTTCATCTTTAGGGTTGCTTAAAACATATGTCAACTCTCTACGAGCATGAAGACCCCCATCCCACAACTGGGATCCTGTGTCAGGAAGGCACATCCTACTTAAAAAAATAAGAAAGCATCAACTCTGCTCCATTTATCTGAGGTCAGCGGGATGTTTGTCCAAAGCTAGGAGCATGCTTAGTTCGAAGAGCAAACAGAGGCATCTCCTAAAGTGCTTTTCCACGTTAGGGTCTGGGAAAAAAAAAATGTAAGATTGCGCCTGTGATAAAAACAGTTCCCTTAGGAAATGTTACCCACACCATAAAAGGAAGGAATGAAAATTGTCTACTGAATTTTTGTAAATTCCCATAAAATCTGAGTCTTGTTCTATGTGCATAATTTTCACTGTAAGTCACGAAAGGCTGACTCCTTTGAGAAGAAGGAAATGACTAGCTCATGGTAGGATAAAAGGCTGCTTAATTGCATGGGCAGAAAGATGGATTTTCATCAATCACTACGTTCTCTGACGATATGGCAGTGGCTTTTGATCATGTATCCAATGCACAATAATTAGGCAAAATGACTTACCCTCAATCTTTTCAGTATTTACATCTAAGGGTGCAAGGATTCATCCTTGGAAAGGGAAGATGGTCGTGTGATTTAGGGCACTGGATGAGCACTCAGATCTGAGTCCTATCCTTGGTTCTGCCACAGCTTTGCTGTATGACCTTGCACAGTCTTTTCTCCATGCCTCGGTCTCGCCTAAAATGGGATAACAATAGTTCTTTATTTCAGAGATATGAATACAAACCAGCTCAAGGCTGTGCCGCAGAGATGCTACAGCGAAGAGCAGCACAGAAAAGCTCAGACATGGAATAATGCCTTGCTATTAAAATGTGGGAACACAGACAGCAATTAAATCGAATAATAAATACAAAACGTAGGGTGATTTTTGAGGAATGCAGCACTGATAGGCTTTTCTCTGTTACCTGATATTAAAGGAAATTTAAGTGGGATTCTTATGAGTTTACCTGAGATCTGCTAGTACTACAAGCTGTGTATTAGAAACACCAAGAAAATTATTTCATTGAAAACCTCATATGGTGTCTGCTTTAAAGCAACCGTCATTTCCAGCCCAAGACAGGGTCAGATAACTATTCACAGTAAGCTTTTCAAAGTTATGGAAGGGGCCTACAAACATGATTTCCTTCACTTTACAGTAAAATAAGAGCATGCAAATCTGAGGTAGCTTTGAAACTTCAAAATAAAATTTGAAACTTTTAAATTACATCATAAATGGGGCCACTGGTCCTAATTAAACTGTCAGATCTCTGGTATAGTTTCATTGCCATTATTCCAGAGTCACACTTGCTGGGATTGGACAGAGCTTTAGCAGAGTCTTCAGCAATGGGTGTTTTTCCAAATGCAAAGCTGAATGTTTTTCTCTCCACAAACACGTCTATACAACAGCATTTGTCTTTCATGTGGGGGGAGTGGTCAGTTATGGGCCTGCTGGTTTGGGATGCAAGATCTCAGGGCACACAGATAAAGCGTTTGATTTGGGGGCAAACAGATCAAAGGCTGTTCTGTCAGGCAGGAGAAAAGAGAGATGAGACACATCTTAGGAAGGGAAAATAATTTGAGAGACGGAAACAAAGGGATGGGAAAGTCAGGCAGAGAATAACTGGAAAAGAGACCACAGAAAGGCAACATGGACCTGAGAAGGATTGGCAAGAGAACCTCACAGCTGGAATGCTGAAGCCCACTGGAGGGAGGAGACCCACAGATGCTGTTCCAAGCAGACTAAAAAAAAACTAAGCCCAAAGGGAAAGTGGTGGAGCTGCCTAGGAACCTCCAGGGTTGGAGAGGAGCAACTGCCTGTAGTTACTGTGCACTGTCTAATAAAGCAGATGCCAGGGAGGGCAGAGGAGAGGAAAAAAGGAAAGAAAACTGGACGTGATCATTGATTTCACTCAATAAATGCAATTGCTGCAAGGTCTGGAAAGATGAAGCACAGAATTAAACATAATGCATTGACTGGAGAATCAGTGATCATGCACCATATTTTAACAACTGAGATTGGTTTGGGGCAGTCCTCTCTCTGTATTTTCTGTTCAGACAAGACCTCAAAAAACAATATAATCAGATCAACAAGTTCTGAATCCCTGGACAGAGGAAGTGGCTGCACAGTGTGAAACAGAAATACATTTTATCCCCAAATCACTACCTACAATGTGGAAGGACAAAACCAATGAGGTGTTACAGCACTGCATGGAAGCACGACTTATGACAACTATCATCCTCAACTCCATTAAGCCCCCTACTAGCCCCCCACCCCACACATAATAGAACTGTCAGATACCTCGTGGTTCCAACTGCTCACACCCTTCCCTGTAACACTCCAAATGCAGCACATTACAAGTCCAGAGGGAGTCCACCTCCAGCAAACAGCAGAAGAAGATAGGACACGGCATTCACAAATGCACAGAGAACTGTTTAATTTACAGTCACAATGGTGAAACAAACCATTTCAGAGCTTGGACATTCAAAGTTAAGTCTGACACTCATTCTTATATTCACTTATTGTGCTTAAGTATTAGAGAACACAGGATTACATTAACCATACACAACAACCTGGGATCCCTGCGGGACCGAGGAGTGGAAGGGATGAGCAAGAATGAGGGACCAGCCCCTCAAGTGGTGTAAGCTGGTACAGCTCCATTGCAGGCAATGGAGTGATGGTGATTTACACCAGCTGAGGATATGGCCCTTGAAATGTCCAACTTAACTTTGAATTAACGTCTCCCGTGTCACAACCTTAAACGTTACTCTCCCTTCTGGTTGTATCTGCCACTCCGAAAGACTAACCCCACAGCCTGCAACGTCGGGTAGGGTGGTGGGTAAGATCTCAGCTGGACTACAGGAAGTGGTGCTCATGTCGTGACACTACTCCTCGTAATTCATAAAAGCATGGACTGGATCCTCATCTGATGTAAATTAGCTTAGGGGCAGCTGAAGTCAGAAACGTTTGCCAATTTTTATAGTAGCTGAGAATATAGCCCTGAGATTTTTGTGTTTTCTGTCACATGCTGTGTGAACACTGTGCTTGAGAACAGAGACTCGTGTGCGTTTCATTCCCCGTAACAAAATTAACTCGAGACCACAAGTCTCAAACAAACGACTACTGGAAGGGACTCCATTCAGTCTTCATTCTCCCCTGGTTTGCTGAATTTGGCATAACACATTTATTTGCTGGCACCAACAAAACACGTGCCCCTCGGCTGGCTTTGTTTGCAAGACTTTACTCTAAGGCCAGACTCCCTCGTGATGTAAATGAGCAGAGCTCCAGGATGCTCCATGGAGTCACTCCAGGGGAGCTGGCCCACAGATCCCAACACAGCCTTCTTATGCCAGTGCAACCACAGGACTCTCAGAGAGTTGTTTTTCAAATTATTCCACTTAAGTGACTTTGACATCCTTTCATCACCTGCGCAGTGTCTGAGTGGGTCACATGATGCTTTTCATTTACATGATTTTAATGGATATATGTTTGGTTTTTTTTTCTTTTTCATTAGATATCTTTTAGACAAAAAAGGAACGGAGCAACATTATTGGCATCCCACTGAAACATAAATATATAAATTACATTTTATACACTTTTTTAAACGCAGACACATACATTCATGTGCATAACATTGTGAACAGTACACTTAGTGGAAAACAAGCACAGACAATCTTAGTTAAATGTATTTCCAGTTTTGGTGCTCAACAAATACACTGGGAAAATGATCACAAAATAGAACGGTGACTAACTCTATCTCTGCATTAGCATCTGAAGCCAATAATGCCTGTTAGCTAACATTGCTTTGTTTGGTGAAATTCGACATAGCTACAGGAACAGGAGGGGAATGTTTGAACTATATTTAGAGAAGTGGAAAGGTTAAAAATCTTGCTCTCTTTTGTTGTTTTAAGGTTCTGCAGTTCATTCACATTAGAAGACATTTTTGAGTGGAAAAACTGTCTTCAAGACAAACTTTTTTGTTGTTCCAAACTAAGAAAACTCTTTCATCTCTTTGTAGATGTTTCACAACAAAAGAATCCAGTAGTTCATTTTACATATCCAATGTGATAATCCAAATAAAACAAACGGTACATAATCCAAACTACTGGGGTGGGGCAGTGATTTTGGCCAAGTGAGTAGCCATGTCATATCTGGCACAGCCCTAAATTTCCAAAGCAATACAGAAGGATTTAGCCATGTGGCTCCCACTGCAATCCAAGGGGAACTGAACATTTAATCCTTTGGCACTTCGAAAAAACAGGAGCTGCTGCCAGAGTATTTTATCTGCCCTGCTATAGTTAAAATAGATTTTGATGTTATTTGGGCTATTCTACTACAAAAATATGACCACAAAATGCTTTTTTTTTCTTTTTTCTTTTTTTTTTTTTTTTTTTTTGGTTCAAGAAAACATAGCAGGCTTTCTCAGGTATATAAAACTGTTAATTTTTAGATAAAAATACAAACTTCACCTTTACAAAAACACATATTTCTGTTGAATACACATAAAGCATAACATTTTACCAAAAATAAAGAATTTTAGGTTTTGTTCAAATATTTGCAGCAAGGTAGTTCCCATGCCACCATGACATTATACAATGCAAATACAAGAATTTGTACATTTCACACAGCTCCAACATGTGAAATAAAAGTATCTGTATACTGATAAGAATGACAATTGCTAACACAATATCACTAGTAGGCAACTGGCATAAGTCTTAAAGGAAAAAAAAAAAAAAAAGATTTTTGCATGGATAGCCTATGATTTGTTTACGCACATCTCTCTTTTTTTTTTTCTCTTTTTTTTCTTTTATGTAATGCTTTAAATTACGGGGGAGGTTGGGGAACATAAACCAAGAAACGTCTAGAAAATTATGCATAGGTATACCATTTTTATTTTAATACATCTCATTAGTTTGCATCCCACTAGGAGAAATACCATAATGTTTTGTGTTCTGCTTATTGTTATACCAGTCTTTTATATGTGTTATTGGCAAATGTAGTCCGAGAGATAATAAAAAGCTAGGCAAAAGAGTAAAAAGAAAACTTAATAATCACTTTATGGTGTAAAAAAAAAAAAAAAAATCCACTTAAGGCTCCCCAGAAGGTTTTTTTTTGTATAGACTTTTAAAACACCACCAAGCAAGGATGTATTGTTCTATAGTGTTTGCGTGGCATTTGATCATTTCATACATTCCTGCTTTTTTTGTGCCTGAAGTCCACCAGTGTCCATCCATCTTCATCAAGAACGCAGGCACATTTCTTGACGTAAAGCACCGTTGACTGCTCTGACAGAAATCCACTATTCACTTAGATTTTTGTCATGTTTTTGAGTACTTTTGGTATCCTCCATTCATTCAACTGTCTTTTTTTCTTTTCTGTTTTTCTTTCTTTCATTTTTTTTTCTTTTTTGGACAGGGAAGCTTCCTATTGTTTCACAGAGTGCTACAATACTTGCTTTGATGTCACATTAAACAAATGTACATTGTCTCTTTGTTCTCATTAAGTGTTCTTTTGAGCCAGTTTTTTCACACAGGAGAACAAATAAAGTATACAGTCAATAAGCACCATACATAGTAGGTTCAGGAATGTAACAAACCATGTACATCCATGTCCCAGAGAGAAGTTTTTTTTCTAGCTTATTTTCACCTTACATCTGTAGGAGAGAAAAAAGATACAATAACTCTATGATTAGAATCAAAGGTCCTGTCCTCGAAGTAGATGACTTAAAAAAAAAAAAAACTGTTCTGCATGAAGAGTCACTAACCTGGGACAAGAAGTTCTAAATGCTGTTTTGATTGAGTCTACATGCTCACTTTTAAAGTTGAATTTTAGAAAATCTTTGCTTCTATCATACTACTCCCAATAAATACCTGTTAATCTGAAACAGGATATCAAGTTTAGCATTTTTTAGCAACGATACATCAGTATAAACGAAAACTGCCATTGGGAGTTCATGTGCAAAAACAGGGGCTTGAAATTAAATTCACCATCATCCAGGCGTTAGGCACATACACTGAAAAATCCAAATCATTCCCACTCCAAATACTAGAATCAGTTGCAAGTGCTGCAGTTTACATACTTTCAAGTCATTTAGAAAAGGGAAATTCCATATTTAATTTGGAATGTGTATCGCCATCATCACACACTGCTAATATGTTGGCCAAAGGATTTCAGTCATTTTTGCACTGAGAGGGTGTTAGTTTTTCACTACACTGAAAACCTCATGAATTTTGATGACTGTCATCATCCTACTGAGACTGAACAGACCAAAAAAAAAAAAAAGTCTTAATTTTCTGGTGTAAATAACAGCATCTTCCTTGCCAGGTAGGCAGATTATCAGATGCATGAACAATCAATCCCAGTTCATGCCAGAACAGGGGTTTGATGGCCACACATGTAATAGTATTTGCTGTATGTACACTCAATGTTTTACAGCCAAGGACTGGGAACACGACAATTTGTAACCTGGTAATTCATTCATGCATTATTATGGGATGCTTTGACCTCAGAAATCAATAATAATGAAACACAAGCAGAGGCAATGGAACTTGAGATTTCAGAAGCTGAAGTATTAGCACCCTCCAATAAAAAAGAAACGAAAAAGGCAAGAAAAGGAAGTAGCTAAAGAATGTAAGATGCTGATGGTGATGTGGAGCTTAAAGGGAAAATACCAGCAGGTAGAATTATCAAAGCCAATCAAATCTAATCTCTTTGCAGCCTTGAGGTAGCAAGTGTCAAGATTTTGAACAGTGATTAAGTTGAAGTGATGGTATTTGATTAAGTTTTCCAGTACTTGTGCTATTAGGGTGTTCAGCATATAGGTCCTACCTGAATATCAAATAGTTCCAGTAGGTTTTATGTTGGTTTTAACTTTTTTCGTTTCCGTTTTTTACCTGATTCCCTAGGCCTTCCTGTTAACATAAGGGCAGGGCTGGTAAAAAGCCCTAAGGTAACGCATTTCGTTGAACACTGAAGTAACAAATACTCAAACGGTTTACATTTCAAAGAAATCTCATTATCCTTTGCATTAAAGTAATAACTTTATAACGTCTGATTTGACATTCCGTTTATGAAGTAATTATACAAAAGGAAAGAAATAATAAACGAAGTTGGCATTGCACACGTCATTTCCAAGATCCAGCTATAATTACTGTTACCATGCAGTACTCAACATTTGCTTTCAGCTCTGGAGTTAAGCTATTTTCAGCTCACCATCCACTTGCTGGTGCAAGTTTTGTTCCTATCAGTAATTAAATCCTAGAAATCTATACATTTTCCATGACAATTCTACCCCACTTTTTTAACACATATCAGAAAGAAAAATTTTCATCTTAAAATCTTAACTCCTCATTCTTTGGCAATTAAAGACAATTTGGAAAAGTGGAACTGATCAAATGAAACTTTTTTTTTCCCAAATAGAAGACACAGAAAATATATCAAACCATACAGACATTAAGAACAACCACTTTAAATGTGGTTTTATCTACTCATAACTCCACATAGTTTCACCTAAACACTCAGCTCAGATTATAAATTGGAGTCCAATAAAATCACAGTAGAGGTCTAACTTCGCTTTTATATAAATTCTAATTCTTCTGCTCTGTTCATAGCAACTGAAGTTTACATTTGCTTGGACCAGGTTTACATCTCCATGCTGAGACAGTACAGAAAGCCCTTCCTTGCCCAGCCACCTACAAAATCCATCACCTTTGGGCAGCTTTCCTCCTATATTTACCTGCTCTTCACTGACTCCTAATTTTGGGCTGGGTCTACTGCACCCTTAAATTTCCTGCAGAGGTGCAACGCAAATTTTGGAGTTCGCCTTCAACCAGTATTAGGAGAAAGGCAGATGTCCTTTCTACTGTAGTGGGGGTTCCTTAATATGTGTGTCAAGCTCTGCATGGATTGCACCCCAGTAAGAAGATGTGAGCTAAGATTTTAGGTTATGATTTTAGATCAATTTAGAATGATTTTATGAAAGCCAGATTGAAAGTAAATATTTTCCCCGAGAATCTTTCCCCATTGTAATTTAAATGTTGTCCCGACAAGGCAAATTTAGGTTTAATGCGACAAACTGACAAATTCTTGACCACCCATGCGTAAAAAAAACAACAGGAATGGGTAATGTTGATACAAAACTAACTCCTTACCCTTGAATACTGAATTTATTCTGAAGTGCTTTACATTAACTTCATTAATACTTTCCCCAAGGTCAAGTAAATCTCAGCCTTAGCCCTGTCTCCACAAAGTCTAAAGAAATTAGGCAACAGAGCTCACCAATAAGCTGCAACATGACAACCTTTAACTTAGAGAAGCAAGACCTGAATACTACTGAGCATTTACATTTATTTAAAGGCTAACCTAGTGAGAATTGATACATTTTAGACTTGAAAACCAAACTCCTTACATAACACAAACCGCCCCTAATTTTGCATCCTCAACACAGGGAGAAGTAGCTGGGAGCTTCTTTACTGAGTTCACTGGAAGCAACACTTGCTTTGCATTCTTTACTAATATAAAAATAAGGTCCATATGAAATCAGCATTAATGCAAAAATAAAAGGAAAACATACCAGTTTCTTCTTCTCTATAATCTGAATTAGTATTTGATGATGTACAGGTGCATTCCATATGCTCTTCTAATCTCACCAGAACTTCTTTTAATTTTGGCTTTTTTCTAACATATTCCACTTTTGCCACCTATAAAATACGATGAGGTACGTACTGAGACACATTAACATGGTTATAGTTCAGAACTGAAGACAGATAACTATATACCTCTGTTTTTAATGTAGCCAAACCCATACAAAACGTTAGCATACTAATCATCCTTTATCTTAATTGTGCATCGTGTAACTATTTATTGCACAGACTATTTGTTTACTCAAGTTCAGCAGTTTGAAACCATTTTCTTTTCCCCCAAGAGATAAAACAATTTCCCATTCATTTCGGTTTGAAGTTTAAAGCAACTCAAGTTTTCACACATATCACAATAAACTTCCATATGGATTCAAATCAGTGGTTGTTCTTGTAAACTGCCACTTTTAGCACAATCCTCTGTACACGTTGTTAAAGGCTGACAATGCAGGCATTAGACTGGCTTGTAATTCACTTGATTATTTACAAGTTGGTGTCTCTGAGCCTTCTGAATGTAAAGTGCTCAACTCTACACAACCAGGATCTGAGCATCACCTCAGAAAGCAGCAATCCCACTCCTTCTCACTTCCTGCAATAACCTGGGACTTGTTTACAAGAGCTCCCATGAATAGTTTTTAGGTCTAAGGGAACTACCACTTGCAAACTGGATACAGCCTTTGGCCTTACTGTGGATAGCTGGCAGGTACACTATTCCTTTCCAGTCCTTCCAAGTGCACTGCTCCATTTATGGAATCCTTACAACAAAAAAGCCTGGAGGGCAAGATGATGTTGGAGGAAGGAGCGTTCTGCTGGAGCAGCTCTGGCTACACACAGGTCTCTCATCTGAAGAAAACCATTATGTAGAACAGAAAGACACTGGTTGGGGGGGGCTGCCAAACCTGAGGACATCCTGACCAGCAGGCTGGAAGCCAGGAGAGGAGGAATGGCACAGAGGGTAGGAACGCTCATGTTCTGGGGTGCTGAAATGGCTTGTGGGATGCTGGGCACCGACTTATGCTAAGTGTGGTGGGTGTGATGGTCATGGCCATGCAAGGGAATATGGCATTATGTGGGCAAAGAGAGTCCTAGAGAGTTTGTAAGGGGTCCAATGTGTCATTTTCAACTGTGTTAAACACTGCAGATTAAGTGACAATCAATTGCTTGAAATGGAAATCACTGAAACAAAATCATGGTTTCTCAGTCCTATTCATCCTTTGACAAAAGGGCACTGCAATGTGGCTGTTCCAGCAAACAGGAAGTCTACATATCACATGGATGCATAAATAAGAGGGAGAAGAAGGAGAGGAAAGGCTGGTTGTGTCTACAAAAGTTACGTGACAAAGCCATAAAGGCTGGTCCAGCCAAAAGCTCCTGTTACTACCAAATAAAGCATCCACAGTTACAGTAGACTCTCCCAGCCATGGTTTACTTGTGTGTTTGATGGGGATTTAATGCTCCAAATCAACCTTCACACTACGAAAATCATTCCCTTGCCCTTCCAAAATTGGAACATTGTCACAAAATGAGAGTGGTGGCTGGAAAAACCCATCACATTCCCAGCTCCCAGAAATGCTCTTCTGGCTCTGTGGACACAACTATCAAGGACCTCTGAATGACAGTGACAGAAGCTAGACCAAAATCCTGGCCTTCTTAAAGCCAGTGGGAGATCTGCCTTTTCCTTCATGGAACAAGGAATTGAAATCCCATGTTCTAGTCACTGCCCCTTGTGTCAACAGGAGAGATGATTTTCATTTACTTAGCAAACAAAAGTTAGAGAGACAGATGCAATAATAAAGTATCCACATTAAAAGGTACATTCCAAAACTGTCAGGTCTCCATATAAACAGATTAGGAGCTGGCCATGACACACAACACTTTAGCTGAAAGACTCTAGCTCTGGGTCGAAGCTGTATGTTTCAAAATCTCCTATCAGAACCCAACTCCATCAAGCCTTTGAACACAAAGATTCGAAAATGTATGGTACAACTGAGTCATCTGGCATCAAAGGATGACTAATCCTTAAAATTTATGAAAACAAACAGTAATTAAGACACCTCCATCGTCAGAGACAAAGAAGGAGACCCAGCAATCATGAAACAGCTTTCAGATCTGCCATGCTTATTACAGCTGTTAGAATATACCAGTCTCATTGAAAATTACACGCAACAAAAATAAACTGTAATCAAGCTTTTAAAAGTCTGCCCTTGTTTCGCTTGGTTTTCCAAGCTGAAAATATATGAAGTTCCTGTGGCTATTTGGTATTAAACAAAAGTTAAAAAAAAAAAAAAGATAATACTTTGAAGAGGATCATAATTAATTTATGCAGCAATTTAAAGCTGTTTTTTACTACTGTAGTTAAAATACAATCAGCACACGTTCCATTGCCCTACTTCACGCTACACAAGTTAAAGCAATGTCATTTTGTAAGACTCTGCAAATATACAAACTGAAGCAGCACAAACCAAACAAGTTGCTGTGTCTGTGCCACCTGTTAACACCTGCTGCCACACACGGTGCTGATCTACAGTGATGAAGGCTGCAGGTCAGATTTTCAGTGGGTATAAACAGGGATATTTGTGAACAGCGTGAGAGCTGGCCTTATGTGCAGATCTTTTTTTTTTTTTCCTTTGTATTTTTCTCCCTGGTGTTTATCTTGTACACTAACTCTCAAGTGTATTACCCAATGCCTTGAGGTGGTCAGTCCTCCACAAATCAACAAGCTTCTTTGACTTGCCTCTAATGCAACAAAAATAAAAATCCTCTAATCCTCCAGACCCACAAAATGTCACTATATAAAAACTCTCCAAGAGAAAGGCAGTGAAATGATTGGCTAACTTAAATGGTGTATAATCAGTGGCACCATCCTTGCCTCAGTGTAGACTCTGGGTCTATATCCTGCCATACAGTGTGGTGGCAAAGTAAAAATGAAAATAAAATCTGATAAAAGTATGTGGCCCAATGGAAACATCATGGGAACACATTTTTCAAAGCTGGTCTGGGAGAGATGAAATCAGGGACTAACAGCAGGAAAAAAACTAGAGTGCAAGCAGAAATGTCCAAAGCACCTCTAGCACAAGGCCAAACCTTATCATGGGCAGGAACTTGCAAGGCATAGAAAGTTCCTCATAACTGCAGAACTCATGTGGTTGACATCTAAATACTGGATGGGAAATAAATCTTAAAAGCAACTGAATGAGGATACCTTTTGGAATCTATTGCCTCAGTATTATGCATGCTGGTATGATGGATGGAAAACTTGCCTACGAGGAAGACATAAATCAACATTAAGTCCTGGAGAGGCATCAGGGATGCTGTGGGGCCTGGCAAGTCCCTGCTCCTGGGACAGGAGGGCAGGACTGGAGTGGTGCCTTCCAGGGCACACCATGCCAGCTGTGCCTGCCCAGCGTCTCAGAGCCTGGCACCCATCCACTCTAAAAACACATTTACAGGGCACTACCCTGCCAAAATCCTTGCCTCAGAAAAGCCTCAAGGTCCAGGGGCAGCTGAAGCAAACTCGTCACCCCCTTGGCCAGAGGGAATGGCTGATGTGGGGTCTCTGTGCGCTGTGCCTCTGAGCAGAGCAGCCAGACCCTCTCCTCTGCCAGGGCTCCTCACGCTCTGAGGGCACATCGCTGCTTTTCCGCCTTCACCTGTATCAGAAGTTTCCTTTGTTTCTCCCATTCCTGAACTGACCTTTGTACCAGGTCCTGCCTGCAGGTCCCACCGAGTGCTGGCTGTAATCACCAGTTAAGCCACAGCTAAATCAAACTGCTGTTTATCCTACTGACGGAAAGTCACTGAAGAAAAATGTTCTTAAACCTACAAACATGACACACAGCCATTTTACCTACATGTCCCATTTGTTCTGCAAGGCCTTTTTAACCTCCTCAGAGGCTGGGTAGCCCTGTTGAACAACTCACTCTGAACCTGAATTTTTTTTCCATCTCTCTTCAAACCTCTGAACAACTCCCCGATGACAGCTGAGGAGCTGCTCCTGCATTCCCTCCCTTCCAGGCCTTTTCTCTGCATCTTCCTCTCCTATTACTGTACTCCAAGAATATACTAGGTTAAATTTCCCCAGATCAGCTCAACACTGAATATGCAGAAATGGCTGAAGCTGGCAGGGCTATGGCTGAAGGCCAACCTGAGGTGAAGCTGAGCTGGATGGAGTCATTTAGTTTTTGTTTCTTAGCTTGGAAATGAGCAAACAACCATAACGTTCAGCTTAGCTATTCAAAATTAGCACTACAGTCAAGATTTGCTTTATAAGATCAACTATTTTATGCTGCTGTGACCAAAACCACCAAGAGCACCGCTATGCTCAATATTACAAAAAGCCTCTTCAAAAGACTCAGTTCAGAACTCCAAAAAAAGCAAGTCTGCTACTTGGTAAGTACTTGGTCTCACTGGGTAGAAGCAACTGATCTGCAGTTGTTACTGAAATGCTTTTGCAGGCAGAGGAGGAAATCTCTCTGTAACTGATACCAACACCCCTAACTCACCCGTTCTTGTCACCATTACTCTACCAGCAGAGAAATGCAATCCCTTCCTTCCTATCAAAGAGCAACTCCCAACCAGCCTCTTCCTTTCAGTCTGATTTCTGCCGTGCTGTGCAGGTGCAGCTTGGTATACAGAGATGCCTTTAGGGCCAGGAGGCTGTGCTCTCACAGGCTCGCTCTGTTACACTGCAAGGCAAACCTACCTTTCACTAACCCACCTCGTGAAAGCGAAATCTTAGAAGACCCATTTCAGGGAAGCTCTTCCACCCACACCTCTGGCTTGGAGCCTCCCTACAGCTCCAATTCCACAAGCCCATTCATGGTGCTTCACTGACCAGGCCTCAGTGAAGGCGAAGTAAGGACGTCCCTGAACCCTCCAGGCTTTGACTCGTGTCCCAAGAAGGGAATGCCCCAACACAAGCACCTCCACCGCTCCTCCCACACTGCCACAGCCGTCTCTTAACCTTGACTGCAGTGGCCCTCAGCAAGACAAAGAAAACACCCTTTGCTTTCGCCTGTTGGATGATGCAAACCTACTTGCTGACCTTTCTGGATGAACATTTTTCTAGTGTGAATGGGCCAGCTATGATCTCACTACCTTGTCAATGAGGAGGAAGCGGGGAAAGCCTTTTCAATGTTCAGTCAAAGGAGAGCTTTCATGCAGTCTGACATCAGGGGAAAACACAAGCCGGCTTTCCAACTGCACCATGGAACAGCTGAGAAAAAGGCTCTCCAAAACCGCTCCCCCTACCTTTCCAGCGACCCTCACTCTGGGCCAGCTACTTAATGGCATGAGCAGGCATTCAGCTCTAAACACAGAATGGGCAAAAGGCTCAGAAAACCATCAATTACATCAAAGCTACAAGAGGATCTGACTCTGGAGGGCATAAATATGGATTCTGTTCTGAGAGTTCTGGTGTGACAGTGGGGTCAGCCTACAACCTTTACAATGAACATCCTGTTCCTGCTTGACCTCTTGTCCTTTTTTCCCCTGCTACTTAATGACTGTTTGGAGCAGTCTTGGAGCTTGGGAAAAAAAAAAAAATGTCCTCCAAAGCTGGCTGACGTATATTGATATTGCTGGTGGCAATATATTTACACAGCCACGAAAAGCAGCTGCTCAGCTGAGCCTACTTTTAGCTTGTGCCCTACTAAAACGAATGCAAATCTAAAAGCACTACAACCATATCAGCAAACTGAATGAGGGAAGCAGCCCCAGCAATGACATCCTGCAAAGCTGCTGCCAGCTGGGGAGTTTGCAGCTTCTAGGGGACGCCTGGTGTCCCCCGCAATGGGGGCCCAGGGCAGCCAAACCTCCCTCTCTCATTTATTATCTCCCCCATCCCTGCAGGGGTAGGAAAGAAGTACGAAGTTGCAGTGTCACACACAGGTACCAAGAGCAAGTTCGTAATTCGCGTTTCAACTCTTCGCTGGGCACTTCCAGCTGCTTTGTATGAGTTAGTTGCTACAAAAAACTAACTGGAAGCTGCATCAAACCCAAAGGCAACAGCACTAAACCCTGAGGCACTTTGCTGTTTAGCTCCTATGGGGAAAGGCTTACAGTTGCAAGTCTTTCAACTTTCCCAGTTTGTTCTCAGCCCTCAAATAATTACTGATCCCAATTTTTAACTCATTTTTAATTGTTTCTGCAAAGCATATCCCACAAAGGAAAGGCAGCAAGCAAGTGTAAAGTATGATTATTTTTGGAAACGCTGAGGGAATCTGCTCAGATGTTTCTCCGGCTTATTTGGATGTGAAAACATTTTTCAGATATTCAGAAACAGAAAAGAAGAAGAAATTCTGCTCAGACTCATGTCTGCATGTATGAAAAACAATGAAATGGCTTAGGTGCCTGATTTTCCTTCTAGGACATAAGTGAACAGCACTTTCTAAATAAGAAATCCATTGCAAGCACAGTGGTCAGTGTGTTGTGCTGGGCAATTTTATGTTCAAGAGTGCGGTGTGGTTTTTTTTTAATTCTGCTCTTAAAATACTCAGGGCAACAAGAACTCAGAGTCTTCACAATATAAATGCTAAGTGTAAGTCTAATCTCCTACACACAGATGTAGATCAACAGTACTTGTTTAAATACTGATAAAAACTAGAACACAGCGAAGCCAAATGAACATAAATATTTCACGTAATATTTACTGGAAAGTCGCAATAGGGATTTTGTCTAATGAGTAAATACAGCATGAAGCTGTTGAGTCTTCTGTCCCTGGGGTAAGATAATTTGAAACACATTTTTTCAGATCAAAAGTGTTATGTTGTCAAATATAAAAGCCCAATTTAGGCTGCATAATATTTAATTAAGAAAACAGCATTCCATACTGTGATTTATTTATTTTTTTAAGTCCAATGCCCCTTGAGTCACTTTATCCTCTTAACTTTAAGATCTGTACTCTGCGAGATCATGGGAAAGACACAATCAACTTTATTTTCATTACAAAGGAAGAAAACCTAAAGGGAATCCTGTGAAAATCAAATCCAAACCCAAGATTTTCCAATGGTGGTGTAACTTGAAAAGGCCATCTGCTCACTCCAAACGGAGAGGAGCATTTCTATCTGATCCTGCGGCTGGGAGGACGGATAATGAAGATCCGGGTCATACGGCACAGCCATGAGAATATGGGGAGTTTTCGGGCTCTGCAGCCAGGATTTGCTCACCTTGACACTCCTGTGGTGTATCCGGGATGGCTGGCATTTCACACTGCTGGTGTTGCAGCAGCCAGTGCAGCGCTTCACCTCCACGCAGGGCGGCCATATCAGGAAGTTGGCCGAGGTGGGATCGATCTGACTCCGAGGTATCTCGTAGATGACCGTCCGTGTCTTGCAGACAGCCGGGATAGCTTCCTCTGCGGACACAAGAAATTCACACTTCCAGGTGAGCAGCTGCTCTCACCTCACAGCACCCAGATACTTTACACCCTCCGTGAAGTGGTACCCTTAAGCTGTGAGCTGAGACGCTGTTCTGAGTTCCCACTGGTTACTGACAAGTCGGTGCTGATTATTGTTTGCCTGCCACTAAACTGCGTGTGCTACCCGAGGGAGAAGCTTGACTCACTCCCAAAAGCCCAGCCCAGAAATGAGGGTTTACAATGGCCTGGCTCCCAACATAGCTCGGAGCACATACCATTAGATAAGACAATCCTGGCTCTTTGGAAGTGACAGCAAGCCAGGGGCTCCTCCAGATTTGACGACCCTCCAATACAGCCTCACAGTGACTGTGTAACAGCAGCTGTTGTTTTCCAGCATTGGGGCAATCGCTGCACGCACATGGTATCACACAAACATGCAATACCTGGCAAATACCACCTCAGCAGTTCCACTCAGGATATCTGAGTCATACTGGTTCAGCTGGGAGAAAACCTGCACCAGCTTGAACCTTTCGAGACTTGGGTTTCCACTTCCAAAACCTTAACATCCCTGCCATTACATCCAGAACCTTAACAACTGCCATTTTTACTGAGGTGATCAAAGCTTTGTACATGGTGGGTTTTATTTAATTTATTATTTCTTGAATGAGGCAAAACCACAAGAGTAGCGTGACCAAAAAATCTGCAGCTAAACCAAATCCTGCTGGGCCTCAGGTAAGGTGAGCCTGCAAACCACAGCTTCAGCTACGTATTATATAGTTCTGTACTACTGTGTGATGCTGCCATGATCCAAACCATTTATCATTCTCAACCTAGGGACTGCCTAAGAAGTCAAGCTGATATTTCAAAACGGTCCAGCAAAAAATAGCCATCACAGGGACAAGTTGTTTGACGATAAGTTCTCCACAGACAGCTTGGATTTTTTTTTTTTTTTTTTTTTTTTTTTTTTTTTTTTTTTTTTTTTTTTTTTTTTTTTTTTTTTTTTTTTTTTTTTTTTTTTTTTTTTTTTTTTTTTTTTTTTTTTTTTTTTTTTTTTTTTTTTTTTTTTTTTTTTTTTTTTTTTTTTTTTTTTGCCTTACAGTGGAAGCAGTGATAGCTTTGGGTTAGATGTGTCAAGGAACTGGAACACTGCCTGCACTTCTTCAGTTACTTCTGAAGTACAAGAAGTTCAGGCCTGGCCTGTGCCTGTAACATGAAAATCTAGGCTTAGGTTTGAAAGAGATGCATTTCAATGGACTAAACAGAGTGAAAATTCTTTTTTTCAATCCCCAGTGCCGTGAACTCAAGAAAATTAACGGGTCCAATACCGCAAGATAGCTGGCAACTCCTGCAAGTTATTGAGCATATCCAGTTCCCACTGACTTTTATGGGGAGGCATTCAACACCTTGCAGGGTAAGGTGCCAAGTGTAGCAGACTGTTTCAGAACCGCTGTTCTCCAGAGGCATTCAATGTGACGAGCGCGCCTGCCAATTCACACTGCAAATCCACGCTGACAGCATGCTGTGCTATCTCTGCGTACTACCTCAGCTGAAAGTACAAATAGACTGACTCTGAACTACCCACCACAGATAAGATCACGGGTGTTTTCCACAGTCAAATGGGAACGGCAGAACGCTCAGACCTAATCAGACGGACAAGCACTGATTACAAAGCCTGGTCTAGCATCTCTTTAAATTTATAACTGGGCTTTGCTGGGTCACCATCATCATTGCTTAATAACAATAAAATCCCCTGTAAACAGGCCTGGTGCCCCAAGCAATGACGGAAATCAATGTCCCAGCATTTCCATCAATGGCTTTTAATTTTTAGGATAAACTGTATTTTTCTTGTGAATAAGAGTCAAGCTGTTTCCTTTTGTGGAGCTTCTGTACTGAAAACTCTACCAACTGTTGATGTTTTTTAAAGCACACTGCTGTAGTTGTTCCCCACACTATGAATTATACATTGAATATCACAGCATTTTCTAACCGAGGTCTAGCTTTCGAACATGCTGCAACAGGAAAGTGAATGTAAAGAATTTGTGCTTGTCTGTCTCCTATGGACATCCTCCAGAAGACAGCTTCTCAGGCAACGGCTCGTTTTGTGCAAAAAGAAAGGCAGACACTAGAAATGGTCTTTTTTTTTTTTTTTCCCCTTTGTGCGTGTCACATTTTTCCAGTGAAATGTCCCGCTTGGCTGACCAGAAGCACCCCCTCTGCTTTCACTCCCAAAGTACAAACAGCTTGTTTCTTACCAATGCTTCTTTTTCTGCGAATGGGCACAGGACGATTCTCTTGCACATGTTTAGCAGAATGAACGCTATAGGACCTCAAGTTTGTTTCTGAAACATCATCGTATCCTAGGACAGGAAACAAAATATTAAACCTCAGGTATGTTATTTGCATCAATGTCTCTACAGCGCTGTTCCCTACATACAAATCTGTGCCATTCATATGCACAACACCAAATCCTGCTGCTATTAGTCTAATGTAACTCCTGTTAATGCAATTGCAAGGGCAAAAGGCAGGGAAGACACAGACATAGTTAAATGTCACGTATAAGCATGCACAATTTAATTCTAATATCCATTTTACCCTGAAACAGGGCACACACTGTGGCAGAGAACCATATCTAAAGTAAAACAGTTGCATTTTTATGTGAAAGGTATAATAAAGCTTTTCTTACTGGAAAGGTGTAGAAATAGGAACAATACTACTGCACGTGAAATGTTTCTTACAAGCATTTTGAAGTTCTGGTACGAGGCTACAGTAGAAAATATGGTATTACAGACCCAACAGCAACAATGCTGCCTCTGTAAATTTTCTCTTCCTTGGTTTTCAGGGCAGTACTAGGACAGAATCAAAAGCAAAAAGTAACTAGCATGGGTTTCCTTTTAGCCTCTCTGTTGCAGAACAAATCCCCTGTGAAGTATCCTAACCTTTGGAGGGGCATCTGAAGCTACTGCAGACTCTGGGACTGCATCCAGGCTTGTCTTGTTCCCTAAATAAGCCTACCACATGGGTTAAAGGGCCATGAGAAAAAGCAAAGATGGAAAACTTGGCATTTCATTTATCATAAAAAACAACAAAATAACTGCTCCAACTATTTGGTTTTGTTAAGCGAAGCAGTTCAGGTCGTGTCCCATGCAGTGGGGTTCTGAAAACGATGAGCACAATCTGCAAACAGGGGATCAGGAAGACGTAAGCAAACAGAGGACTGCACACAGATTGCAATACACCAAAACTAAGGGGTTTAGCACTCTGCTGCTTGGAGTGTCCTCTGTAACATCACTGGAGACTTTCAAGGTTTCACTGCTGGCTCCACAAAAAACTGTGGTGTGCACTGAAAAATGTGAGTGGATATTACACCGGACTCACTTACCCTCTCTGCAAGCTACCAACATCCTACACTCCCAATCTTCTGCACTGTCACGTTCCCTGCTTCCAGTTCCTTTTCTACACACAGCTGACTGGGACTCTGGAACTTGCTTTACTCTCAGCTTTACCAGGTGCACACATCATCAGGCTCTGGTCTACAAACCAACCAACTCCTTTCCTCCTCCCTCCAAGAAACCGTGCCCTAAGGAACACAGAGCTTGTGAAATCACCTGCAGAGCCAGGTAAGATGTGAAGACAGCAGTATCTTTAGCACCTTAGAAAGAGCTCTGTGCCTCGGGGTTTATCATCACTTCTTGGAAAATACTATTTTAGGTAGCTAAGAGAAGATATAATGGGAGGTCCAAGAGATAGTGCCAGGATCACCCACCGCTCCTGCCTATTCTCCTTATCAGCTCAACAGATCCTTGTATGAAATAAGTCATTGTGAAATCCAGAGCCTCATTTTACCCAAATAAACTGACTCCTACTTCCTATGTAGGGTGTTTGTTTCTCATAGATTTTGATGGGAAATTCTGGAACCTGACCAATTATCTGGTATTGGGCCTTATTTGCAGTCCCAATCCTGTAATGTAACAGAGCAATGACTAATGGATTTTATTTCTGCTTTTATTGTACCCCATACTCCAGAAAACTCATCAGTGGGATAAATAAAATGGCTTGCCAGAGATCCCACAGGAAGTTTGCAACTGAGCTGGGGAGTGAAGCCAGGTCTCCCACATTCCCATTCCAATGGCACCAGGCCATCCACCTGATCCCAAATGGTGTTATGCAAAATGAGGATCCGTTCTGATGTGTCTCCAGCCCTCTTCTGTTTCCTAGCACTCAGCCACCCAACACCTTCACACTGACCTCCTTTTTGGCAGCTTCGAGTTGTCATAACCTCTCCCTCAATCTGAGGCAATGAAGTGATACTCAAAAGAAAGCAGCATGAATTCTGCTCAGCCTAAGATCCAAGCTAGTCTCAGAGCAAGAAGCATCTCTGTCCACAAGCAAACAGTGCTTAAAAAGAGATGAAACACAAAACTAATGCCTCTAATCCGAACTGCGTGGTGGGCACAGACATCCTGCTGAAAAGAGGAACTGTGGATGCCACCAGCTGTACAGCAGGTCTGGGCCACAGGTCCTAATCCCACACTCAACATGCTGGCATAGCTCCCCCTTCTACCATGACGAATTTCTTGTTGTCTTGTTCAAAGAAACTGGTTAGACTAAACGACTAGTATGATCAGCTAACCAATATGTTAAGCCATGTGCTTATATATAACTGCTCGACTCAGCTGCAATTAGCCATATTCCATCGTCATGTTTACAAAGCAAAATGACACGTCGAGGAGCATGTGTTGCTTATAAGATGATTTCTAAGGTGAAGAAGTCCCCTGGCTCATCCTGTATCTCACTGTCTCACTACATATCTTAAACATGTATATCATTTCCTAAGTTCATGTCTCTGCTGTGAGGGTTAATAGAAGAGATCTACACAGCTAGCACAGCAGACTGCAAAACAAGTTCCAGTCAAACCTCAGTGCATTATGCAACACAAATTCTATTATTTCTATCGACACAGCATCCATGTTGGGTTTTTCTTAATAAACAGAATTACAGAGCACATGTCTGGAGCCAGAAGACACTAAAATGCTAAAGGCACTTGGCATTCCCCTGATCCCCACAGGCATTTGGAAGAAATTCCATTTCCCAGTGAAGTCAATGGGAAAAATCACTGCAATTCAAGCAATCTCTAAGTCAACAGGAGTCTTGCCCAAGCAGGACTGAAAAAATCACCAAGTTAGCTTTGAGACTCACACTGGACCCTGGATGTATGGTCAGAAGACTTGCTTGTATTTCACCTAAACTACAACGCTGCAAATAGGACTCCGTGGTTTGACTTAACAAAGGCTGATACCGAATTTGCATCAGTTTTTCCCCCTAACGTACTGATTTAGTTGCAGGATAAGCTCTTAGCAAAGGAAATGGGAGTTTATGGGTGCTCAGCGCCTCACAAAATGAGGCTCAGAGCAGAAAGCCTAGAAACGGGTGGTTCTTAGTTTAGAAATTGAACACTGCTTGTCACCAAGTGAAGATGGAGGATACTGCACAGAGCCAGATTAGTGCAGCTCTCTTTTAACATTTTAATAATAAAAAAATGTTTTCGTGGCAGTCGATCAAGAAATTTCTCTGTAATCTTTTATGTACTGACAACATATCAATGATGGGCATAAAAACTCTTGCAATTAGCCTTGGTCAATCCATTAGTGTAGCTGAAATTGTTCTTTTTTGTCAGATTGGCAATTTTCCACTGGGTCATGGAGTATAAATCACAGAGTTCCTGTGACACTCTGCCAATACGTGATTACTCTTTTCCCTGAAGAAGCATGTGGAAAGCATCCTAAGTTTACTACTATTTTATATTTATCAGTTTATACTTTTGCATTACCATCTTCCTCTCAAACTACTTTATTTGAGATACAACCCCCAATATATGCAGTCTTAACACAAACCCTCCTAGAAGTCACTTTGATGTGCATCCAGAATTACAGATCCAAGACTTCTAGTACCAAGAGCAGCAGTTTAGGAAATTCTCATTATCTTCTTTTTCTCAGGAATTCAATGTAAGGTACAATAAACTGAAATGGTCTGTCTTACAAATCGGTCCTAGAGCCAGAAAGCCCAAGGCAACATCAGACTGTTTGTTTGATCTTTTTGGCTGATTCAAAATACGCCCTTCTGACATCCAACTGCAGAGAGAGATGTCATTAAGTTTTCAACTTTGATCTATTGAAGGAAATATAAGTAACAGCCTGCAAGATCCTGTTTTGTTTAGTTTTTGGTTTTTTTCCCTTACCTAGATGTGATCAACCATCTGTAAAGGAGGAGGAGTATTCCCTCATCTGTCTCAGGAAAAACACAGGACACACATGGCAGATGCCCTCCTCTCATAACGCCTAAGAGGTGCAAGGAAAGCCAACACATTGCCCTGTAAGATCCTCCATCTGAGCACCACACCAAAAGCCGCAAAGTCAACAGCAGATTTTCCAATAGACTGAGCTCTGCAGCAATCTAACACTTCTCCATGAAAGTATTACTGTTAATTCAGAACATTTCTCCACTTAACAAAAGCTGCTCTGCTAGTTCTTAATCACAGTCCGTTAAATTCACATGGCCTAAGGGGACCCTGCGGTGGATGCCCTTAAACCATGCAAAGAAGCACACTCAGCCCTGCCTTTCCCCAAGCAGGGAGATGACTGGGGGAAAAAAATCTGTTCCCAGCGGGAGGCGAACATAATAGGTGATGAAATGAACTCTACCTCCCACAGGACAGACGGGAGAGGGGAGAGGTGAAGCACGAGGAGAAAAACCACCCTGCTAAGCCGAGGAGAACTTCACAGGCAGAACATAGGAAATGCCCCCGTTTCGGTGGTTTAGTCTGCTCGTAGTAAAACTGTACTCTGCACACTAGAGCTGCCTACTTCCTGGGGCTGGGCACGCTTTCTCCTTCAAACAGGGTCAGATTCTGCTCTCCCTCACGCCAAGGCAATTCTGCCACTGCCTACGGGTCCCAACCACAGCAAATGAACACAAGAGCCTATTTTCTGACCTAAAGAGGGAACTTTCACATTGCCTTTTCGGACATGCAGCACTGGGCGCTCTCAAACTGGCCTGGATTTTCTTTTTTGAATACAATGCTGGGTAGTGTTTTTCTTTAAGTAATATGCCAGATGGTCTGGGGGTGTGGTTTCTAATTTTATGAAGGGGGTTATCAGTCATCTCTGCGCTACAATATAGAGACCAAATCTGTCAGAATAGAAGAAAAACCTGCCCACTCTGACTTACAAAACTTACTTTTCCAATTAAAAATATATGTTTTGCACTGCAGGGGAGAAAATGACTATTCTTCCCTCATTTTCCACAGATTCTGCCTTGTTACTCAGGAATATCAGACATTTTCTGCATGCATGCCTGATCCTGCAAACTCTTAGCCTACAAGATCATTCTTAATTCTCAAGTCCACCCACAGAGTTTAAACAGGGCTACTCACACGCAGAAGGACTGGCAATACCATACACTAAAATGAGGGAGAGAACAGTCACTGGAGTGATTTTGCTCTGAGCCTTAGTTTAAAATGAGTATACACTATAGAAGAGAAATAAACCTACTGTACAAGCCCTCACTGAACTAGCCCTTCCCTAAAGGCAACTGCAGCCCTAAGGAAATGCATTTCAGAAATATCAACTTACCAGGGAAAACTAGAAAACATTTGATTTGCTAATTGAAGCTAATACTATATATAGTAAACAGGCCTGGTCCTGTTTACTGAAGAAAGCACGGCAATTTCAATGTTTGATTAGTCACCCTGATAAGCCCTTAGTAAGAATTACTCATGACAGTAAAGCCCGTGGGACTGTGCCCAGAAAATGCAAATGCTGATAGTAAGGACAGGTTACTCCTAAAAGACCCAATCGTGCCTGTGAAGCTCAGAGTACAGCTCAGCACATGGGCAAAGGGAGCACTCACATAAGCAAGAACTGGGTGAAAGGCTGAATATTTTGGTTTTATTTTTTAATATTGTTTGAGTTCGTGTCTTAAGGAATTAGTGTTTCATGTTGAAATAGTAAAATATTTATGTGTCTTGTTTCTCTAATGGTTTCTAAACTAACAAATAGCAAGAAAACAGCAAAATTAAATGTTAAACTCGTGGCTGACCTCTTCCATTTTTGGTCTTGCATCCCCTGGTTAATATTCGCTGCGAGGTAAATAATTATGTTCAGAAATAAATTTCTCTGCTCCATCTACTAATTTGTTCAGCTCCTGCCATTGCTCCACTTGTCTGCTTGATTCTCTTGCAATGGAGCCACGTGAACTTTTGCTCTTCTTCTAAGTGGTATTTAAAAATGAAGCATGTGCTTCTTACACTGAGGTATTTGAAAGAATAAGGTATTCTGGTAGCTACAGAACCCTGACTCAAAGGCAGAAGCAGCATACACTATTTTAAAATGTGAGCACTCAGATCCAGCCCTTCTGCAACAGCAGCCAACTCCACCGAGTTCACTGGGAAAAAGATTTTAGCAGTAGTGCACTTGTCTGGTCCAAAACAGCCTTCACTGGGGAAATATGTGCTGCATACCCTTTCCCTGTTGTGAAAGTTTCTTTAATTGCAGTGATAAACAACAATGATGAAGCACTGCTCTCCAAAAATACTAAACCGATGCCAATCTGGTAATCAGTAATTAGCCTCCATGGTAAAGTGTTGTGCGAGAGAGAAATATTCCCATTTTCAGTGTAATGGGAAACTGTTTGCTCCCTAATCACATGAAAATTGAAAGCTATGCCTGCAAAATACGTTCCTAATGCATTCCTGCTCATTAATAGAGCACTGTACAAAAAGCAGTGAGTTAAACTCTAGAAGGATCCTGCAACAGTGAATGAAGGTGATTGAACCTGGCACAGACTTTACAAAAATACACAGCATATGGTTTAAAAGGAGATGGCCCAGTACCAATGCAAGCAAGAACTCATTCATTTTTCTCCATGTTTGTGCTTCAGCAAGATGCAGGTTTCCCTTGGGCACATCAAAGGTGCCGGGCTTATTCTCTCTCAACTGAGGAAAGAAATCATCAGGAACAAAGTGCATCAAGTGAAACCAAATGATAAGAAACCCAGCAATACAGTGCTTCTAGATCTGATTTACTGCTGCAACGATCTGTTTAACTGCACGTTCTCACTACACCCATTTGCATGCCTAATGATGCAGAAAATAACCCTGCACTATTTTCTTTTGGAGGAAAAAAAAAAAAAAAAAGAAGTGTATTTTTCAGGGTAAGCTTCATATGCAGGTTCCTGTTTAAAATCAGCGTGGACGGTTTATTTTCCTTTTAATAAAGCCCAGCGCTTGAAGAGACATTACTTCATTCATAAATATTGTTTCAAATATTTTAAATACCTCTAGGACAGTAGTTTAAAGATAACAGAGCAATGCAAGACCAACAACAAACCTCGGGGAAATTCCTCTCTCCGCTTGAGAGACGGAGAGGTCTGAAAACATGGGGGGTCATCAGGTCCCTCTCCACCCTGAACCCCCCGAAGTTTTGATTCCCGGTCGGCCCCTTGGCCGCCGCCTCCCTTCTGACAAGAAGCCCAGCACCGAGGCTGGGTCCCCGCACGGGTCTCGCTCCCGAGGCGCGGGGGCCGGAGCGCTGTGCGGGGGCCGGAGCGGGGCGCGGGGCCGCCCGCGGTGCCTCCCCCCGGGGCGGCGGCGGCCGACGGCGCGGAAGGAAGGAGGACGGGACTAATTTACCTACGGAGTCAATCTCCAGGAGGCGCTGCAAGTCGCGGATGCTGTGGATCTCGCTGTGCGCCAGCCGCTCGATGAGCTCCTGCGGGATCTCGGCCTCCTTCAAAGACACACACACACCGCGGGTCACCGCGCAGTCCCCGCCGGGCGCGCCCGCAGCGCGGGGCGCTCGGCGCGGCGGGGCCCTGGGGGTTCAGGGAGGGTGCGGGGTGTTCGCTGGACGTGTTTGGACTAAGCAGGAGAAAACCCCCACGCGCATACACACCCACCCCCGATCCACGGAGCGCTCCCGCCGCCCCCGCCTGCGCGCCCGACTGCGCCACGACTCGATCCCGCACGGCCCGGCCGGGGCAGCCTGTGCCCGCCAGGGATGTGCCCCCGGGCTCCCCTCGGCGGCTGGAGCCCACCCCGGGCAGCGGCTGCCGAAGTTCGCCCGAGCGGGTGCCAAGTCCCCCGAGGGCGCGGGCTCCCCCGACCCGGGGAGCAGGAGGAGGAGGAGGACCGCGTCCCACGGGGCCTCCGCCATCCTACCAGCGCCCACGACGCGGCTCCCAGTGCCAAGCAGACCCGGTCCCGGGAAAAGTTACAGCCGCCGTGCAGCGCCGAGCACCGCGCTCGCCCGACCGCGGCCACCTGTAGCAGCCCCAGGACGCGGCTCCGCGCCCCCTCCGTCCCCGGCGGGCTGGCTCTCGGCTGCTCCGCGGGAGCTTCACAAACCGGGGAGGGGCGTTTTGGGGCGGGGGGGGATTCGCCCAACTTCTGCCCGTGGCACTGGCGGTGCCCGCGGTGCAGCGCCGGGCGCCGCGGGGGCGGCCGCGCCGGGCCGGGCGGCTCCGCGCACCCTCGGCTGCCACACAGCCGCAGCCCGCTGGCACCCGCGGGGCGTGGATATTTTACCATGCGTTTATAATATATGCAATACATGTATTGTATATGTATATATAAATTTTTGAGGGCAGCCAGCAGCCTGGGAGCGGAATGCACGGTCATTCCCCTTCGTCTCTGCCATGCATGAAATGGCAACTTGCTCCCGAGCCTCGGGCCGCGCAGGGCCCGGGGCAGGGCAGCGCTGCCGGCGGGGCTGGGGCGCGGGGATGCCCGTGGAGCCCAGGTGGGCAGCCCGCTCCCTCCCCGCTGCCCTCCGCCGCGGCTCGCCCCGATCCCCGGCTGCGGCCGTGCCCCGGGGACCGGCAGCGCAGGGAGCCGCTCTCACCTACCTCGGAGAAGGTAAAGGACAGGTAGCCAAAACCTATCAGCAAAACGCAAGCCCAGGTCCTCATCGCGGTCTAGTGCACTTTAGACAAGGAGGGAAGGCAACGCTGATGGAGAGGAGCTGCAGGCCGGCTCCTGCCGCGCAGAAATTCAGTACCATCCCTCAGGGGAAAGGCAGCGGGGTGGCTCGGGGGTCCTCCGCATCCAGGGGTGGGTCGGGGCTGCCCGGGGCGGCGGTGGCTTAATGACGGCGCGGCCGCTGTTTGTACGTTCCCCTCGCTACGGGAGCGTGGCTGCTCTCCCTTCTGCCGCTCTCGCTCGCTCCTCTTGGCTCTTAGGACTAGACCAGCCGGTACTTCTGCATATTTGCTTAGATCAGACCAAAGTGAAACCCAAGGAGTCGATCCGGAGCGCAGCCGAAACGCCCATCACCTGTCTGGGGCGGCTGCCCCCCTCTCGCGGGCGGCGCTGGGGCCGCCTCCCCCCGCCGCCGCGGCCGCGCTCCGCGCCGGGACCGCGGGGCTGCGCTCTCCGCCGAGGGCCGGCCCCCCCCTGCCGTGCCTGCCCTCCACCCGGCCCCTCCTCGGAAAGGGGAAAAATCAAAAATCTTTATTATAGATACGGAGCGAAATGTTTCTCTTGCCGAGAATGGTCCCGCTTCTCTCCCCGGCGGAGGGGGGAGGAGGGGGGCGAGGTCAAAAATAATAATTAATTAGGAATAATAGCAGGGAATTAAATCGGAGCAGTGTTGCAGGATCTCGCGGGCTGCCTTGGTGCAGTTCCTGCTCCACTTTGCACGGGAGAAAAAGAGAGGATGAGGAGGAGGAAGGGAAAAATATATATATATATGCAAGAAGGTTTAAATCCCAAGGGGATCGGAGACGAACTGCAACTCCAGGCGGAGGGAGGCTCCGGGCTCGCTCTGGAGCGGTGGCCGGTCTGGAGGGTGGCCCCGGCGAGGAGCAGCATATACCGCTCCCGCCCCGCCGTGCGCCGCCCCCGCCCCTCCTCCCGGGTGCTCCGGCACCAGACCCACCAACAACAAGTCGTGGGGGTGCCGGCAGCTGCGGCGCCTGCTCGAGGGCGAGGGGGCTCTGCCTACTGCGAGGGGAAAACAAGGAGCCGGCGGCGGGCAGGGGCCGGGGGGAGCAGGGCAGCCCCCGCCGCCGGCCCTCTGCGGCACCGGGCGGGGGGGCGGGCGCTGCTGCGGAGCAGCCGCCGTGTAACCTGGCGGGATCGGCCGTGTGCCCTGCCTTTACATAAGGCACGGCGGATCGCCATGGCCACGGAGCGATCGTGTGTGTGTGTGTGTGTGCGCGCTTTCTTACCGTTGTTATTATTTTTTTAGCGGGAGGGCGGGGGGGGGGGGGCTTTCCTTTTGCAGAAGAGGAGGGGCAGCAGAGCGGCGGAGGGTTGTGGTGTGGGGGTTTTAACGCTGCGCCAGCGGAGACACACACCCCTTAAAGGACACAAAAATCACCCCCAATAGAACGAAGGCGGCGGGGGGTGGTGTGCGGGGGGCAGCGGCACCCTCCGCCCTGCGGCACCCGGCTGCGGCAAGCGCGGGCGCGGGGCTCCCCGCCGCGGCCGCGGGGACGCGGCGCCCCGGGGCTCCGCCGCAGCCGGACCCACCCCCCTTCAACCGCACCGGCACCCCGCACCCTCACGAAGCTGTCTCCGAACCCCGCAGTCGTCCCCAGTCCGGCCCCGCTGCTCCGCTCGCGTTCCCTTCGCATACTCCCTCCCCGCTGCCCCGGCGAGAAAACTGTCCCCTGCTCCCCGGCGCAGATTGGCACAAGGTGCCTGCTGCACCCTGACATCTCCCTGAACTCATTGTGATTTAAATAACAGCCCTTTCTCATCTAAACAAAGCTTCTTAATAGCAGATGCAAAGAATTCAGCTCATCTGAAAATCCAATAGCATTTAAGTGGATTAACTGCAATAACACAACTGAGGAGTGATACTATCCTTCATGGAAGACAATAGACTGTAAATGCACAGCCAGGGAGACTTATCCTTTCATCTCTGAATTTCCTTCAGCATTTCAAAAGCGAATGCTTTCTAGAAGCCCTGAAGGGGTTTGCACGCTACTGGCTTGGACATGCTTCTAGGAAACAACCTGTGCTTTAATGGGCACTTTGCAATTGCATAGAAGTTCCCACCAAAACAGAAGTGGCCTTTCAAGTACATTTAATTCTCTCTCATGACGTCATGTAGGCTTACAGGGTGGTCTCCAAGACCACGAGGGGGGGGAAAGAAGGTGGGGGTTGGAAAAGGGAGAAAAGGAAGAGATGTAAAAGATTTGGAAGCACTTTAAAAAGGAGAATGCTGCTACTTTTTTTTTTTTTTTTTTTTTCCAAGACAGAAAATGCTGAGCCAGTGTGGAGCCATTCTCAAATGCCTTCTGATATAAAAAAAATGACCCGAGTGCCACACTGCAGCAGAGCCATCCATGCAGGGCAGGAGGAGGCAGAGCAGGGCAGGGCACTCTCGTAGTGCCATCACTTTCTTACATGGCAGAAGTAAAAAGTGATGACTTCAGTTAAAAAAAAAAGTCGCATCTGCACTTATCTTTTGCTGGGGTTAAAGAAACAATTCTTATGCTCTGTGTTGTCATAGTAATAAAAAAAAATAATTACCAAACAGTGAAATAGATTCTGACCGTACCGGCTGGCTGAGCATTTACCCCTCTCCTTCCTCCCTTCGTTGGCTAGAGTGTTTGGGATCAGAAGTGCTGGGTATTTGTAGCTCTTGCAAGTGGTATTCCACTGTGAAAACTAATAGAGATAACTTCTGCTTTATCTATCGATTAAAAAAATCTATTCAGTTTTGATTTTTTCTTACATTTCTCTCATTTTACAAGAGACTACTGCATCAGCATCTTTTTTAAATCTGTCATTGTGGAGCTCAGATAAGCATCTTTCCTCTGGGTCAAGTTACACTTGGAGTAGCTTTTAACATTAGACTGTTTATGGGGATCATTGCAAATATTTGATAATAATGCAAAATATGTAAGATCCCAGGAGAGAGCAGAGACCAGGGAACATAAATAAAATTCACACAGATTCTGCAAACAACTTTATACTTGGGTTGTCTGTCTGCTTACAAAATACATTTTGTCCCTGTCTGTTGTTTGATCTAAAAAATGCATGTGTGCCCTGTAAGTCTCTACAAGCACGCCAAGGTACGGCTGTGTGAAAAACATCACACCAGTGCATGTTTGCTTCATCATGGCACCTTCCTGCAGTCTGCACATCTATCACACACGTGTGCACCAGACATGAAGTAGCATCTTTTGTGTAACACCTACAAGCCACACGTGAGGAAAGAGTGACAGGATGGCAGTTATAGGTTTAAAAGGAAATCAGTACAAAGAACGGAGCACCAGAATATTAGGGTTTGCACTTTTTTTATTTATCTGAGAGCAGCGAGCAAGATATTGCCTTGTCTAATTTAAAGCACGTACTGTTAGAAGTCCCTCAAATGTCAGGAATTATAATAGAATTACACCATGACAGAGCGTTTAGAGGGAGGATTCCCAGGGTTTGCAAAACACTTGGCATGGGGGAAGGGATGCAGAAGCTCTTTGACACAAAATGAAACCACTTCAGTGTCACCAGTGCTGAAACCAGGGTGCCCCAAATCAGGCTTCCAGCACCCACTACAGAGCTTGCTTAAATCTCTGCTGGCTCAGTTGTTAGAAACACAGGTCAAGCCATGTAGCAGGACCACCTCAGGTTTCACAGACCTGTGCCAGGCTACCGTGCACGGGGGCAGCCCAGCTGTGGAAAGGTCACTGGGAGAAGTGCAGTGCAGGGATGGGCACCAAGGTGGGCACTGTGGTGCTCTGAGGAGGCTGAAGCCACAGGGGGCACTGGAGTGGCTCCAAAATTGTACCTTCAGCCTGTGGCTTCTATTTCAGGTGTCAGGCTGAAACCACACTTGCTTGGCCCTCCTGACAAGTCTTGAGGTTGAAAGAGGAATCATTTCATTGCGTTTCATGACATTCCTGCTGAGGGAGTCTTGGGAAACCTATCTGAGTGTTTTTAAGACTTGATTTTAGTGGGGATTTTGCCTCATAGATTAAATGTTAAAATTAACAGAACAATGAGTATGGGTAAGGGTTTTTGTTGGAAGGGTGGCCTGTGTTAGGGGCTGGCCAAAGCGGCTCAGTATGTTCTATAGGATATATCCCACCACAACAGCTTAGAAAGGACCAGGAGCCAAGAGTGTCTGGCTCTGGAAAGGGACCGTAGGAAACACTCTCAGGTCTCAGATTTGGACCTACAGCGTTCTGTGTCAGTGCCACACAGTGTATAACAAAGGATAAAAGTTCAGAACATAAAATACAGAAAGCTGGACAGGAATCTCCCCCACTTTGGGTGGTTCCTCTCTGGTTTTGAATATTTCTTTGGCCTGTCCATGTGGCCAGGTTGTTTTCCCGCTCTGCAGCTTGATTCCTGCCTGACTGTATTAACAGACACGAGGCTGGCACAGGTGTAGGTGAAGTACAGGCAAGGAATTACAAATGCAGAAAGCACTGATGGCAGACATGCCATTCCCTTTCCTGAATCTTAGCCGATAAAGAGCAACAAGGAAAACTGCAAGAAGAACAAGCAAGGCAGTTACTATTCCAGCTGGTACACCTACAAACATGATTTCCTTCTTTCTCAGCTCTTCCTTTTGGATCTTTGCACTGGCTCTGTCCTTCTGGCTGAGCTTTGTTGTCTTTGAAACTATTGTTGGTGCAGCTTTCCAGATGCTTTCACGCTTGATAATTTTCTTAAATAGTCATGAGATGCAAATCTGCTACAAGGTTTCAGCTAAATGGAGTGATCAGAAGTGGTGTGGAAAAGATTTATGGTGTCCTTTCCCTGAACACAGGGGGTGGTCATGGCCAACATCCACCTACGTGAGTTTACTCTTAAAGCCATGATATTTCTGAAGATGCTTTGCCCTGCAATGAGTGGGGCAGGGTCCCTCTAGAGCTGATCCTCCACCCAAAACTGCCCTTTTGAATTCAGTGGGAGTTAGACCCAACTCTCCCTGAAGAAATGGTTTGGTCTAATAGCTGAGAAAGACAGTAAAACTCTTGTCCATGTGCTCTTCTCTCTCCCCTGCCCAGCTGCTTCTCACCCAGGAGGTTCAGCAGCACAGCCAAAAGTGAGGGGCTGTTTGACCTTCCCTACTGCTGGAGCCACTGCTGAGTGACACAGTTCACCTTCAGGGCTGGAGCACGAACTGGCAGCTCTGCCAGCCTGGGTAGCAAGATACCATGTTTAGGCATTAAACTAGGGCACTTGCATACCAGCACTGGCCGCTATTTTGGTGGGTGTATGAAGTTGATCCCTGCTCCCCACCCCTGTGGGACAACAGAGCTGCTGTGAGTGCGGGATATCCTCTGCCTGGTGGATAAAGCTATTAAAAATGGGCTGTGTTTTGTCAGGAATACGTAGTTCATCCAGCTGAATGACTGTAAAAGTACCAGCCCAGCTTAAGGTATGCTGATGCACGTTGTAAATGAGAGCAATACACACAGGGCTCAGCCCCTGGGGTCCCGTGCGTGGTGTGCTCATGTCTCCTTGGCAATGTGGGTGTAAAGCTCTTCTGCTCTGATTCAAATCAAAGCCAGTTGCAGTGATTCTGTGGAGACCATCCAGGATGTAGCTCAGCCACGCTAAGTACCATAAAATTGTGATATTATTCTCCATTGTTTGTAGCTTGGAGGCCTGTAGAGGCCTAGCTTGGAGCAGTCAGTTTTATTAAGCTCCATCCAAACACAGTGAGATAGTTGTTCTTCCTGAAGAATTCGTATTCTCAAAGTGCGAGCCGCCCCGTTTGTGTTCTTGTATCTATGCAACCTTGTTGCTCTTACAGCATTACACATTTGTCCTGTGAGATTCCCTCCCTTACAATAAAAACTCACGAGAATGATACACACATTTTCAGCTCTGTGCACACGAGAGACTGCAGGATCCAGCAGTACCTAAAGGACATGGGAGATATGGAGGCTGCTGTAGTGGAACTGCTAATTTATTTTGAACTGCAGATGTTTGTAATGGCTGTGAAGTTTCCTAATTGAATTTCTGACCCTTTTTGTCACAGAAACCCAGTTAATATAGGGGAAGGAGAAGAGCAAATAGAAGGATAGAGAAGGGTTTCATGGAGCCCATGCTCTGTCTCCAAAGCTAGTCCGCCCTGAGAGCTTCCATTCTTCTGAGGCACTTTTACCCACAGACCCACCAATAGTGGTTGCCAGACCAGAGCAGGCAATCTGTGTTGCGGCATCTGTTCCTCAGCAGAAATTATGAGGGAATTCATCCTTTCCAGCTGTTTGTTCTCAACACTTCATACTTATGCAATTTCTTACTGAAAGCTGATAAAGATGCTGTATTGCTATGAGGTGCATCAGCAATCAGAAATGCAGAGAGAGCACAATGAACCTGCCATGGGGCTGTGGCCAAGCTGCAGGTTAGAAGCTGGGAGCAACCATTGCCAAAGCCCTTTTCTTATAGCCACCCACAACCTCAGGACAGGTTTTATCATTATCCTGCTGTGTTCCAGGTCCAACAGACCTCTGAGGAGCACACAGTTGTCACATCATTTGGCTGCGTCACATGGAGATGTCTTAGCTTGATCTGTCACCTGCTAGACACCATTGCATGGTCACTAAGAGTGTGTTCTTGGTATGCTGCTGGGCTAGAAAGGGAACACATAGCCACATTTACACCAGAATTGAATTTTTGGTTCTTGCAAGAAGGTAAGTGCAGAACCATAGAATCATTTTGGTTGGAAAAGATCTCCAAGATCACCAAGTCCAACCATCTTCTCCATCCTATTGAACATAGCATTTGTTTACCTTTCAGTGGTGGTTTGAGATGCTGTACCCATCAGTCAGGACACAGAACTCCTTCTTTCGTGGAAACCAGTGAGGATTGCAGGGTAAAAGCAGAGAGCAGGCAATGGCCCTTTAAGCACTGTCTGTTTAACTGTAGCACGATCTCTCCTGCACTCGAGTGCTTTCCATAAACAGCAAGTCATCCTGGAAGGGGAGGGAGAGGATGATAAATAATCCTGTTATTCATGCGACTGCGTTCTTTCATGAAACTGGGGAAAGGCAAAATAAAGTGGTGACTGCAAGGCTGAGAATGAAATGCAAGGCAGTGGGTTCTGTTGCTGCAGTTATTTTGGGCTGGAAGAAAATCTGAAAAGAGAAAGGTGAGCAGAAAAGGTTTAAAACGCCAAGAAGAAAGCCAAAAGCCAGGACGTAAAAGAACAGCTTTTCCTGCATCCCTGCTTTTTGTCTCAGCTCACTGCTGAGGCTGGCTGTGGTGCTGCCTGTCCACCACCAGCTCCTATGGCGTGGCTACCTGTGCCAGGGGCTTTCTCCTGTGCGTGCACCTTGCAGAGAGGTGGGAAGTGGGACATGCCAGAGCTCCAGTAAGGATAGCTGGGCAAGGAGCGAGGCAAAAGTGAGCAAAGCCTGGGAAAGAAATCCCACGGAGCAATGGGGAAGCAGAGAATAAACCTGTTCGCTGAGGGTCCTAGCAAATGAGCTCTAATTAGTTTTCCTGGGATGGTCTGTGGCATTTCCTTCACCAGACTTCGCAGCTGTGCCAGTGGTGCCCCCCGGTTTGTGTTGGAGCCATTGGTGCCCACGCTGCAGCAGCTCCAGTTCTCCATCTACCCTCTCCATGCATCCCCTGGGCCCTGAGCTGGGACAGCTGAGACCCAGGCATCCCTCCCATTTGGTCACCCCTACTCACAGGCAGCCTCCCACCAAGAGCCCAGCCAGACAGCTGTGGGGTAACGTCTTAAACCACTGCAGCTGTCTGCTCTTTGCATCTGAGCCAGAGCCCTCCATCCCTGGGATGCTCCTGGAGGCAGCCTGGCCCTGCACTGCTGCCTAATTGCCCAGTACCAGCCCAGTCTTCAGTCTGTAAGAGAATCCCATACTGGGAGAGTGTGCCAGCCTCTCTAAGACTTCAGTGATGGCACACATCCACTTCAGTGGTGCAGCATCCGGGATTAGGATAACGCAGCCACATTGTTATAATCTTCTGAAAGAGCCACTTCCCCTTGTAACTTTATGGCATCAGTGCAATTCCTTCAGGCTTATAAAAGCTTAAAACACTTGTAAGCACAGCAGCCTTGGAGCCTAGGTATTGTAGGAGAGAATTCCTTTCCATGTCCTAGATATTTTGGATAGCAAAAAAAAAAAAAAAAAAAAAAGAAGAAAAATAAGAAGAACATTTAAGACGTCAGCTTCCCTGCTGGTGTAAACGGGGACCAGATCCATCCAACTTCAGTCCAGTGTCTCTGTTACACCGTCATTGTGTGAAGCTCCCGTTAAGGCAAATGGGAATTACACATGGGTGATGGGAAAGCAGCAGATACCTTTGTAAATACTGCACCCTCACACGAGCCACATGTATCTTTCCTGAGACACCCTGCCAAACTAGCAGGTGTTTTTTACATCAGGCCTTATATTAACACACTCCTACGTATGTCTGGCTGCATCTGCTGCATTAACGATCCCCTGGTGCATAATGGCTGGGTTAGTTTGTGAAGTTAAATACCACGGGCAACAGCCCAGCCACAATGCATACAAACCTTAAACTGCTTCTGTTTGTATCACAGGGGTTACTACTGCGGTTCCTTTGTTGTGACTTTCTTTCTTTCTTTCTTCCTTTCTTTCTCTCGCTGCATTTTCCCCTTGTTCCTGCCCAACCTTCCTCTAGTTTGTGATTTCCAGATTGCCTCCATCTCTTTATTTTCTCCACATTCTGCCGTATCTTTCCTGTGTCATTTCAGTTTCTGTGGATGCCAGGGAGGATGAAAGCTGCAGCCAGCCAGCCCAACTACTCCAGCGTGCTCTGACAGCCCCAGAGCAGTCGGATGCTCCTCCAGCCCGTGCATGTCTGGGGTCTGGGGGCAGTGCCATGCGGGCTGCTGGATGGGAATGCCATCATTTCAACTCTGGATTCTCATTGTGGCTGTTGTGGAAGTGAAAAAGGCCAGATCAGGGTTTGATGCTATTTGAGTGCCTGCTCCACTTCTACTCTGAATGCAGACAGCAAGTCCAAGTCCAAAGCCACTGGGGAAAATATATGCCCTTAGCAACACCCAGTGTAAAAGCCTGTTTTTACAGAAGCCAGTGGTAGAAGTCTTTGGGGATCAATCTTCTATTGTAATTATCAATGACTTTAAATGGTGCTGTGGCGAGGCATGAAAGCAGTTCAGAAACAAGGAAGGGCTGAATCTGAAGCCAGCTATCATAGACTTATATCAAAAAAAAAAAAAAAAAAAAAAAAAAAAAAAAAAAAAAAAAAAAAAAAAAAAAAAAAAAAAAAAAAAAAAAAAAAAAAAAAAAAAAAAAAAAAAAAAAAAAAAAAAAAAAAAAAAAAAAAAAAAAAAAAAAAAAAAAAAAAAAAAAAAAAAAAAAAAAAAAAAAAAAAAAAAAAGGGGGGCAAAAAACCAAAACAAAAACCAAAAACAAAACAACAAAAAAACCCACAAAAAAACAAACAAACAACAAAAACACAAAACCCAACAAGCAAACAACAAAACCCCGAAAGAAACAAAAAAACAAACAAAAAAACCCCAAGCCCAGTTGTCTTTGTAGGGCTGATACTAAAGTTAGGTCAAAATTTCCAAGGGCATCAAAGATGTGTACATGTTCAACTCCCACTGAAATGGGAGCGGGGGGCGTTACTTAGTGAGAAGGATTTGAAAAATACTCTTCTATCCTCCTTTGTTTAAAATTAAAATGCCAAATTCAAACATCCACGCTAGCATGGTGTCTGTTTCCATTGCTCATACTTTTAGTCGTGCAGTTATTGTCATGGTCCTTCATGGAGGTCTCACCTTTGGTCCCAGGCTCTCTTGGCCCTAGGCTTAGCTTTTTGCAGTAGTTGCATGGTGTATGCACACACATAAAGCACAACAGCTGGTGGATCTCTTATTCATGGCTTAATCACTTCCCTCCGGAGGTGTGCTGGTGATGTGTGGTCTTGCTCAATCCTGGCTTCCTGAGGGATGGAGGGGCAGGGTCAAACACAGCCCAGATTCAACCCAACACTCAGGAGCATGACTAAGCCAGGGCATGAAGTACTCTCTTGACGTCATCATTAGGATGGACCTGCTTCTTTTCTTGGCATTAAGCAAGTATTTAGTCTTTTGGAGTTTGCCTTACCACACCCTTCCCATCTCTTGCTTATCTCGGCATCACACTGGGAGCAGCCCGCTGGCTTTCCACACATCTCTGCTGACTTTCCCCAGGCCGTCCATCTGATCTCATAACCACAGCTCCTCTGGTGGTTCACCATGTGCCCACGGTCCCACCCTCCGTAGGGGTTTGCTGTATCACTGCTACTTTCCCATCCACTGGGAATTTCCCCTGAAGGCCCTGGGCCACCTACTCCCATAAGTGTCATCAGACACCTTTTGCTGGGAGGGACTTTTGTTTCTTCGTTTCATGGTTGCGTAACCCGAATTGGCTGTCAATTTATTTTAAAATGCCATCACACCAGAGTAGGGCCTCTGCATTCACAGCCCTTGAGAAAGATAAAATACTGATAGGGAGCCAGATGGCTCAAGAGATTGGGAATCAGCAACGGAGCCTGTAATCTCGACATCACCACTCCAAAATGCAGCTCTGATCCACAGTGAACTTCGTGGGCTCAGTCCAATTCCTAGTGTATGTATGGTCATGCCAGAAAAACTTCCCCTGTAAACACCCCCTGCTTTGGCTGGGAGGTCTGAAGAGGTGTGTGGGGGTCCCTCAAACCAGAGGGCAATGTCCCCTGCTGCACACAGGTGATGCAGTCTCTAGCAGACTCATGCACTGTCTGTGGCAAGGGAAATTCTAATTGCAGCACTGCCCACCTGGGCAGCTTCTGCAAAGAAAACATTTCCTTTTCTCCCAGATTACCTTTCAAGCCATTTTCAAAATTGCCTCGTTGCTAAGTCTCATGAAAACTCTAACTCTGCAGTCCCAGATGTCTGACTGATCCCACATGTACCTGGTGAGAGACTCCTTGGATGTGAGGGGCACTTTGCCAAAGTGTCAGAAGAAAGAGTAAAAAGCAAGTAAGGAATTTGTGTCTGGAGTGTCCCTAAGATTAAAACAGTGTGAGAACAAAATCTGGTCATGCACACAGGAGCCGGAAGCCTTACTAAACTAAGCTACAATTTCTTGTGGTACAGCCTTCCTTCCTGCTGATGGTTATTTTCTAACCTTGCTGTGCAGGAACTGGAAAGAAGCAGGTGCCGGAGAAGAGGTGACTCTGAAATGGCACTAAGGTCATTACACATAGAGCAAGAGAAAACCAATCCGGCCTTCCAGGTTTCATTTACTAAATCCATAATAGTCTGATAGGGCATCAGACCCCTCTCTGGCAAAGTCTTCAACTGTATGTGAAGGCAATGGAGCAAACAACTGTTTTTTTCCTGCAAGGCTTCTTGGCGTGGATGTTGTCTTTCCTCAGCCCATGTTCACTCAGCTGCTCTCTCCCATATTCCCCTTGCCCCTGCTGGAAAGTTGCCCAGGAACTCCCTCCAGAGCTTAAGGGCCAAGACCAAATCAGCCCAGACAGGCTTGTTAGAATTGTTGAATCATTAAGGTTGGAAAAGACCTCTAAGATCATCAAGTCTAACTATTAACCCAACACTGCCAAGGCCATTAACCGTGTCCCCAAGTGCCACACCTACACTTCTTTTAAATCCCTCCAGGGACAGTGACTGTGCCACTTCCCTGGGCAGCCCATTCCAATTCTTGACAACCCTTTTGGTGAAGAAATGTTTCCTAACATTCAGTCTAAAACTCCCCTGGCACAACTTGAGGCCATTTTCTCTTGTCCTATATCTTGTTACCCTGGAGAAGAAGAGGCTGACCCCCACCTGGCTGACCCCTCCTTCCAGAGAAGGTCCCAGCTGAGCCTCCTTTTCTCCAGGCTGAACACCCCCAGCTCCTTCAGCCACTCCTCACCAGACTTATGCTTCAAAGGGACTCTTTGCTTTGTGGGTCCCTGTTGTGCCTCATCACCCTGTGCAGGTCCTTCCTGTGCTATGGTCCTTGTTTTCCCACACATCCCCCAGTGGTCCTGGCTGTGGGATGCCCCTGGCCAGCCAGCACATTGCTCTCCACAGCCCCAAACAGCCAGTCCCACACCGCGTGTCCACAGCCCTGCCTCGGCCCCGGGGAGCTGCTTCGTACCATCCACAACTGTTTGCTTTATATTCGCGTATCAGGCCGTGACCCTGAACTGGCTTCTCCCTTTAAATTCCTTCCACTTGGCTCTGCCCACACTGTCCACAAAGCTTCTCAAAGAAATGCAGCTTGGAAAAAAAAAAAAATCTTAAGAAGAAGAAGAAGAAAAACCCCTTCACAACAAAATGTCCTTCTCTCTCCGGCAGCTCCGCTTGGGTGCAGTTTCCCCGACACTCCCCCACAACTGAGGCACAGAGTCTGCTCTGCTCTGCTCCCGCTGGCGCTGCTGGTGAACAGGGTCACCCCACTGCTGGGCTCAAAGCACCCTCACTGCAGGGACAGGGTCACCCCATGGCTGGGCACAAAGCACCACAAACCATCCCCGTCCACAGGGGCCAGGCACCTTCCTGGAGTCGCCACATTGCTGCAAAACAGTGCTTTTACCCAGCTTTCACACCAAGACCCTCATTGCCCTTTAGCATCTGCTATTGCACAGTACTGGGACTGTGCAGCGGGGCCATGAGCCTTCTCCTCTGGGTGAGGAGCCCATGAGAGCCCCTCTGCAGTTCATTTGCTCCATTACACATACATATATATATATATACTTATATACATATACATATATATAGGACTGTCCCCATAAAGTGGTAGCTCCACACATGTGCTGGTGGGCGGATAGCTCTGCATTTGCCCTCATGATTTCATGCCAAAAACATTTGCAAGTTCAGCTCGCTGCTCGGTTTCCCCTCTCTCTCCTTCTCCCTTTCACAGTTACTCCCCAAGTCGAGGAAGGCATCCCTCGTTCTCCCTGGCAGGCAATGGGCTCCTGCCTGCATCCCTATGGCTTCATCATTCCCTTGTCCTGCCCTGAGCTCTTAAAGATTTTCTTAAAGACTTTCAGTAAGATGAAAATAAATCATGTCATATGCATTCCTGTTACTGAACCTTCCCTTTTGCTTCTTTTTCCAGCAGCTATTTTGGGATGATTAATAATTCATAGCAAGGCTTGGCACAGCAATGGTTAAAGGGACGAAGATGAGCTGACGCAGGAGCCTTCTGGACAGAAGCAGTTTTATAAATTCTTATAAGTGCTATTTTTCTTTAGGAAAGAAGTGGATTTTTTTTTTTTTTTAAGTGTTGTGAGAACAGGAATGTTTCTTTTTTAGCCAATTCCACATACTTTTTGTTATAGGAGAAGATGTGGTCTGAGGGTTTTAGCAGAGGCTAAAACAGGGGAGAACTGGATCTCTTTTGGTGGCATATCAAGTGAATAGGAAATAATCGAAAATGCTGCATTAAAAACTGAGTTCAGCAGCAGCTCCAGGCAAACCCTGTCCCGCAGAGAGCCTTCCCTCCCCTCACCTGCCCAGCACCCAGCAGACCTGCACCGCTAGGGCCAGATGTGCAGATTTGATCCATTTCCACCCTTTGGCCAAAAGACATTCCTTCAATCGTTCCCTCCTGGGAACTGAGGTTACGAATGTTTTTGTGTTGGTAAAATGAAGTGTGTTGGCTTCCAGAGGCTGTTGCAAGGCTGTGTTCAGGGGTGTGTGTTGCATGGTGGACAGATATTTCTCTCCTGGGCTTCCGCTGCGATGCTCTCACACATCCTGGGTGATTGGCAGTCTGTGGCTCTGCTGGGAGAGAAGCACATCAAAGGTCCTTGCTGGGCACGGTGCTGCAGCAACCTCCTGCCTTGTATCGACTATTTCTCTTTCCCCACCTGCTGCCTGGGCTGAAATAAGAGCTCAGATCCATCCACTGTCACCCCAGCACCCTGTCTCCATCACACCCTGCTCAGTGGAAGGGTGATGGAGTTTTTCCAGGACCCCATGTGACACACACATCCCCTGCTGGGAACGTTCACTGGTCCCATCTCTTCAGACACACGTCCAGGTCTGCCAACAGCCTTGCCTGTAATGATGGGTGGGATGACAAACGGATTAAAAACCAGAGGCCAGAATTCTTTTAGGTTAATCTGCTAATGCCAAAGGATCATGTTTGGCAGTTGCATAAGGCAAGCTCTCATCAGTTTATATTTCTGCTTTTCTTCCCTTTAACAATCTAATTTTGTACATCACTGTGTGGAATCCAGATACAGATAATCCTCCCCCAGTTAACGCCACCCTGGTTGTGCCCTCTGGAAATTTGTGTTCTGCCTATGGGAGCTGGAGAGATGGGGGTGCTGTGCTGGTCTAGAGACTGGAGGGGTTTCAGCAGGTAATGGATAGCTCAGGGTCACAGGAAGGGCTGCTGGAGACACTTTTCATGAGCACTTGTGGAGAAAGTGACCTTTTGTGTTTGCATCTCGCCCTGCACTTTGGTAGAGTGGACAGTTGGCAGCTATTGAAAACTGAAATATTCTAATTATCACAGAGGAGAAACTCACAATTTTCTCTGAAAAACTTTCACACCAAATGGAAATCTTCTGACAAACTATTCAGCTAGAATGACCTTTTGTACTGCAGAACAAACTGTGATGAACATTTTTCCTACCAGGTTTTGCTTCTGACATTATGAATCTTGATGGGGGATTAGCTAACATGGCTCGTTATCAGCACATGCAGCATCGGAGAGGAGGACTTGGAGCTATGAGAAATCTTGAAAGCAACCATCCCATGCCAATAAGCAATTTGAGAGGCTGCCTAAACCAAAAAGCAGGATCCATGGGCTAAAGTCGGTGCTAATGTTAATCCCAGCTATGGGCAAAGTTGCCCCAAGGCTGAATTTGCCTCAAGAGAGTCAAGCTGGGAAATGGATTAACTTCTAAGAAACTCAGAGTCAATGAATTAGGGGTATTACTTGGTAAGGTCAGCAATTAAATCATGAGCCCATTGCAGAGGAAACAGGATGCGTTTCTAAAGGGCTAAGAATGGCCCCTTTGCTAGATTTATGGGGCTGAGGTGATGAGCGAGAGGTCAGATAATAACCTTTCAAACCACCAAGGCAGACCAAATATGCTTTGCCATCGCCCGCTTGCTTTTCAATGTATGTGTGTCATGTTTGGAAAACAAGGCCCCGTCTGTCCCGGCCGAAACAGCAGCAACAAAATAACGCTGCTTGTTAGGGAAATGCCACCACAGAAAAAAAAAAAAAAAAAAAAAGAAAAAAAAAAGAAAAAGATAATTGAAACATTCAGGCTGGCAGTAAATGGGGATAAAGGCAATAAATCCTGAAAGCACACTGCCTTATCTCGGGCAGGAGCTGCCGGCGCTACTCTTTGGCCAGTGTTCCGCCAGCCCGGGGAGGCTTGCCCGTTTATCTGGAGGGCCAACCTTCAGCCAAGGCCACCAGCCTGCGATAGAATAGGGATGCTGAGCGAGGAAAGATACCTGTTCCTCCTCCTGCTGCAGCTGCTGTCCCTCCCGATCACAGAGGGAAACAGCTGCAGTGAATTGGGGTTTGCGAACTAACCCTGCAGACACAGGATCGGCAAAACACTGCAAAATGGCATGGAGCTGTGTCAGGGGAGGTTTGGGTGGATATTAGGAAAAGGTTCTTCACCCAGAAGGTGGTGGGATACTGGGACAGGCTCCCCAGGGAAGTGGTCCCAGCACCAAGGCTTCCAGAGCTCAAGAAGCGCTTGGACAACACTCTCGGGCACATAGTGGGATTCTTGGGGCTGATCCTAGGGACTCTGAATTTTAACATTACTGAGAGTGAGTGGTCAAGGAGCCCGCATAGTTCACCTACAAGTCTGGTAGGTGAAAAAGATGGTCCAAACTTTCCTTCTGGACTTATGTACAGCTGAAACGTGAGCAACAGAGGGGGAAAACCTGCAAACAAATGTAGTATCCTCGAGTCTTCTGCTTATTACATGGCAACAAAGGTATGTGATGCTGCAAAGCTCTTGGCTCGTGGCCTCGCCCTGCTCTCACACAAGTCCTGGAGAAGTTATGCAGGTCCAGTGGGAATCCATGAATTTTAATGAGGAGTATCCCAGCTTCCCACCGTTCCTGCCTTTGTGACAGGAGTGAGCACAGAGGTGTGCTGGAAGGCAGCCGGATGACAGTGCTGCCCAACAGCGCATCCCATGGCTTTGTCCACCCGATTTTCCACACTCAGTGCCCACTCTCCTGACGTGGTGCTGAGCTTTGTCTGGGAGTGGTTTTTCAGCTGGCAGCCTGGACAGCAGCAAGGCCCAGCCCCAGCCAGGCAAAAAGGGTCCTGTGATGGGACATGGGCTCCAGGGAGCACATCAAGGCTGGAGAGCCACAGTCCTTCTCTGCAGGGCAGCCCCCACTTTGAGGTTTTTCAGAGCCCACCCTCTGCCCTTTTGCTTGCTTTGATGCTCCTCAGATGGAGGTAGGATTTCCAAATGCTTGATTATAGGGGAAAAATGCTGTTTCTCCCCCACACTTCTTTCTCCCATCAAGGGCTTGATCCTGCAAGTACTACTGAGAGAAAACCTCAGAGAAAACCGGTGGGGAAATGATGTTTTCCAAGACTGCTCCAAGGTGGGCAGTAGCACAGAGCAATTGGCTCCTGTCTGTGTTGCTTTGTGCTCGGCAAGCAGCAGCCAGAGACTCTCCAGGGAAACCTTCTTTTCCTGAGGTGCCAGTACAGCTCCTTACACGGAGCACAGCAGTCTGAGGTCCTGAGGCATTGCTGTCAGACCCCAGCTTGCTATGGAAATGTTGCTCTGGTGAGGATTAAATCTCTCTGCAAAATGCAGCCCTTTCTTCTTCTCTGCTGCAGTAATTTTTTCTGGAATTATAACTTACACTGAACAGCTCAAACTGCAGGCACTAACACAGAGCAGGCTGCAGCCTCCCTCTACCTTTGAGTGGACAGCACGGGTCAGATGGCACCCGGATGGTTTCAGCATGAATCACTCACTGCCTCTGTAACCAACATTCTCATAACCCAGATCTATCAAAAAGAACATAAACCACATCAGAAGCCAGTTCTCAGATACTCATTTACTAAGACTTTGGAAATCTCTTATATTAAACAGATCATCTCTTTATAGGAGAATGGAGCTGTCCTAATTATACAAAGGGTGGAAAAGGACGCTCTTCCATCTGGGAAGGCTGTTTAACTTTTTCTGGCTTCCTAAAAAGCCATTGCCTTGTAAACTGAGCATTCCTTCAGTGTCCTGGTAGACACAACATTCCCCATGTCCAAACCAATGCTGTGCAAGGCCTGCTTTTCTCCCTGTGGAGCAGCAGTACCAGATCTGGTCAGCCTGCACACCCACAGGCACAGCCCCACAGGAGTCAGCAGTGCAGGCAGGCTGGTGCTGGCTGCCCCTGAAACATCCTATTTGGAGCATGACACGCTGCCAAACATGGTTCTGGCTTTTGCGTGGGGTTCCTCGGCAATGGCCTCTGGCCTGTCATTATTTCGAAGAAAAGGGTGCTCTGAGAACCCCCCTTCTCCCTCCCTCTCTGTCCTGGAGTTAGGTATGTGCTGAGATTCAGCTACAGGTGATTTAGTCAAGCAAGAGAAGTCAGTCTGCAATCATTTGGTTCTCTCCTCTGCGAGCCGTGTCATACAGACAGTGATTCCCACCCCTCCCTTCCCTACTGGCATTTTAAATTTGGGAATCAGAGTTGCCGTGCTTGTGGGGACCTCACCAGGATGAGCAGCAGCCTCTGAAGCACTGATCTGGTGGCTCTGAGGTTTCCCCATATGACTGGAGATAAGATGAAGGAGATCCCATGAGAACCCCAGATCTTCAGGAAGAGGAACTGCTTTATGGCAAAGGCTGCCTCGTTTCTCACCAGCCCCCTGGGCAGTGAGCAGGGCCAGGTACCCCCTCACTGACCACAGAGCAGGGTGATGTCTTAGGGCACTAAACAACATCCTTTGCTTGCAAACCTCACACAGCTTTTTTCTGCAGGTGAAGAACCAACTGTGAGTAGCAGCGAGGTGTCAGCTACTAACACCAAGTTAGGTCTTCTAGGGAAGATCTTAATTCCATGTTATGATAATCTCAGGCATTTTTATTTGGCACCAGTAGCTTTTATTATTGGTTTCCTTCTTCTGTGGGCGATACTATATTCTGTTTCTGCTGGTGTGTATGCTCTGGTGGATGCTATTGTACAGCTGATGGGCCTTAAATCCATGCTTTGTGGAAGGTATATATCTTTCCAAAGGTTTTACGTTACTAAAGGTAGCAAGTTACAAAATAAAACCTTTGTTGCAAGTATCATTTGAAGTTAATCTTCATATAATCCACAGTAAATATTTATGCGCAATGCAAAAGTGACTGGATTTGTTTACAGTTTGAAATTGTTGGAGAGAGGATTCCATATAGATTAGTCAGCTAATCTGCTGTAATCTGCTTAGAAAGCAACTAAAATGGGTTTTCTTTCACTGAATCATGTTAGTCCTCTGTATGCAGTGACTTCAGATAGGGAAGGGATTTGGGCACAAAAGGGCATTTTCCTTGTGGGTGCTCACAGCATTGCTCGCATTGCAGGAGAACCATAAATTTCCTCTTCTGCCCTAAAGAAGGGGACAGCTGCAGTGACTGAATTTAACCTGAGATGAGTGTCAGGATCTTCTCTCCTATTTCCTTGCTACAGCGTTTGAACTGTATTGCATGGGGATAAACTGATCTTTGATGAGGCACCTGCAAGGTGTCTGCACAGAAGTCATCCTTTCTGAATTTATTCTGTTTTATTTCACTCCCTCCTAAGGAGATCTGCAGGAGGTGTTCTACCTTGCATGCTCCTGAGTTAATAAGGAAAGCATCCTGCTAGTTTTCTCGATGTTTCTAAATTTTGAGAGGAACGGAAAATTTTCCCATATCCTTTAGTCACAACTCAACTTTGCTCACAAGGGATATGCAGCTCAAGGTGGAACACACCAGAGATGGTGTGGATGGTGATGAAATCCCATTCTGTGGCTGTTCACAGTGCACCAACATTGAGAGGTTGCAGAGGGATCCCTGCAAGCCCTCATCCCTGGTATGGGGACATTCATGCAGAGGTGGCCTCAGTGATACAAGATTCTGGCTGCAGCATGGGCAAGTCCCAAGCCCACTGCACCTTGTCTCTCCAGGACATAGGCAGGTGCAAGGCAGGGAACAGCCCTGCCAGGAGAAAAGCGGCTGAAACAAACCATCTTGTGGGTATCAGGCCATTTTGTTTCCCATCACACCATGGTACCAGCCAGGTGGTCATCATCGGAGCCCACTGACTTGCAGGATGGGGTTGGCTGCAGCTCCCTGCTCCTCACTTGGCAGGCTGGGCACCCCCCTGTCTGCAACCTGCTCCTCCATCCTGGTCAGAGCAGTGGCTGCAACCCAGCTCTGCTTCTGAAGGAGACCCAGAACCTCCCCAGGGAAACCCGGGGAAGGCAAAATATGCCTTGCCTCATCCCCAAAACAGCAACACTGGCAGGACTGTGGCTCCCACTCTGGGCGGGGACCTGGCCCATCACCTGTGCTGCCCCTGGCAGATGCATCAGCTTTTGGTGTCAGGGCAGTCGCTTTTTTCCCCTTTCACACATCCCCAGGGCCGGTAGATCATTTCAGTGTGGGTCCCTCTGAATAATACATTCATCCCCAGTCCTTCCCCCACCCCGTCCTCAGCAAGGCCTTCACGAGTTGAATACGGTGGCTCGGCTCCAGCACACACAGCTGCCGTCACTGCTGCAATTCTTTTGCCTTGAGAAAAAGCATATACAATTTAATATGCTCCTGGCACAACAGCTTTTCTGTAGCAGAGGAGGCGGGTTTGTTTATGGCTATTTTGATAGGGCTGCTTTCATCCGGACACAGGTTCTGCTGCATCTCCCCGCTTGCACAAGGGCGCCTTTGTTGGGCTGGTTCTCGTGTTCCTCGGGAACCTCTGCCCATTTTGGTACCTTCTCCTGCCCTCTGCAAACCCAGGGTTTTAAAAAGCCCTCCTTGGCTAATCCTGTTATTCTCTAAAAGCTAAATCCTGGGCTAAGAGCCAGAAATGCAAGGCAATAGGAGAGGGTGTGATGCTTTACTGGAGATGTGTCAAGGATATGAACCATCCTGCCATCTCACGGGAATTTGGCCCATGGGGCAGAGCTCATGGTGCTTGTGGTGGCCTTTAGCAGTGACTTAAAGGCTTTCCAGGGTGGGGAGCAGCTCTGTTGCTTTCCCAGAGAGCTTCAACCTTGCCAAGAGCTGCATGAACCATGTGTGGGGCATGACTCCTTCCTCCTGGCAGGGCCAAGTCCAGGGCTTGTCCATCTCTGCAAGAGCTAGTGCCGAGAGGTGCAGATTATCCTGCAGCAGCGATTTCCAGAGTCATCCTTACTCAAGTTAAACTGTGAACAGTGACACATCCCCCTGCTTGGCTGCCCAGGCAGGGTGGGGTGTGCAGGAGATGCACCTCCAGGCTGGGAAGTCTCAATCAAATAACCCAGAGTCTGCAAGAGCAGCCAGCTACTTCTATCTGCAAACTGCTTGAGCTGCCCCTGGTTGAGAAGGAGAAACAACCTCTTGTGTTTTTCAGCTGCTCAGTCTGTTCCCCCTCGCTGTGGTAGTGGGAATAAATGGTGGGAGGGTTTAATCAGCACTAATTCAATCTGAAGTCGCTGTGACTTTGTGCTTGGCCCACAACTGCAACCGAGAAAACGAAACCGGCGAGAAACACAACCGATCATCCGACCGTCGTAAACACATGGAAACGAAACAGAGTCACTCTGTGGCGCACATAAATTCCACACATGTGGAGGAATGCAAAGCAGCTATTGTACCCCCACTTTGCAGATCCATTTCACTGTTTTCCCAGTTTATCTGGAAAATACATACTGCATGGTACTGTACGTCGTATTTCACTGCTATGCACCATGATGTCTTCTAATGGAACAATCGCCATGCTTGTAGTCTAAGGGCAATACAAAAGTGCTTTCAAATAATAACAATACATTTTCTGTATAAAGAGGATAGGGAGTAGCCACTTCCCAGAAAGGCTTGATTTCCCTGGAGCCAGCAGTATGAACATCCAGAGCGCCAGTAACAGCAGGCAGTGGTGAGAAATTCCCTACCTCATCATCAGTCTATACATCCCGTTTCCAACTGCCAGCTCCGGGAAGAGTGGAGGCTGTCAGCACCCACCAAGGGTAAGGTGAATGCACCCAGCAAGTCTTGGCAGCACGAGGCTCCATTTATCCCATGGGGGCTTGGGCGAGGGGCACTTTTTTGGCAAACCAACTCTTTCGGCTTGGAACCGAAGCTGTGAGTAGAGGAGCAGGGTTCTCACAGCCCAGCTCCCAGAGATCACACAGCAGCACAGCATCTGCCAATTCATTCAGCACTGCTGGCCCGTGCAGCAACATGGCATGCCACTGTTCCATGTTTGGAGGCAGTTTATACTGGAATAGGAGCAGTCTTCTTGGGCAAAATGATTATTTTTTTCCTCCATAAGAGCTTTTTTAAAGAGAACTCTACACACTTCAAATTACTGAGGCACAAGAGCATGGGATGTGTGCTGCAGCTGGTCTGGGCTGTGGAGGCTCTCTGTGATACTTGTGCAGAGAGTGACTTGAAAACAAGGATTAAAACACAGCTGGGAAGGGGCTGGTGCACTCAGAAGTGAAAAGTTACCCATGCACATCTGAGACAGGAGTCAGAGCAGCCCAAGGAGACACTCATGCTTTACTTTCCTTGCCCAGGCACAGGGACGCCTCTTTTTTAAAAACTGAATCCAGATTTTCAGAAATCAGAAGAATCGCTCTGGTACTGGAGCCTGATCAAGCACAAAAAACATCCTCAGCCTTCAGAAAAAAAAACAGATGGCTGCAGATGCCAGCTCCTTTGGCCAGGCAGCGTTCTCAGAGAAAAGACCAGCTTGTTGTGTGAGTGCTGCATCCCAGATACAACTCTGCGGAGCAGCAAAGAGCCATGGAGAAATCCCTGGAGGAGGAGGAGCATCCAAGCCAATGTGTTCCCGTAACATCGAATTTTCAAGGCTACACATATGCTCATATCCAAATATGTTCTCCTTCTCTGGAGGGGAGAGGGACCTACAGAAGTGACTCTGGCTGGAAATGCTCTTATGAGTTTCTGAGCAGTCGTGTGCACTTGAAGCTCCAGGCAGAGTTGCCAAATCAATAGAAACTAGTTAAAAAAACATGCCTGGCAATGTAAGAGTAGATAATTCAGTCTCTATATAGTAAACTGGTCTTTGGAATATGAACTGTGAGACTTTAAAGTGGCTGGTGCTCAGTCACCTACTCTGTAGTGTTCTGCTGAGTCTCATCCACCTGCAACAGTCCCTGGGGATGCTGCTGCGGTTGCAGTGACTGTGTATCCCTGTGGCACTGTGATGAGCAGAGGGCAGTGGGACCTCTGCCTCCCTTTAGGGAGGTCATCATGGTGTTGCCTCTGCACAAGACAACGTTCTCTCTGCTATACAGAAATGGGCACAAAGAACAAACACAATCTCTTCCTTAAATAAGTTAAGTGAAAGGATTTATGCCCCATTTAAGACTAAAAACTGAATGGGATCCACACACCTTGCGCAACCTCCACAAGCAGGAGAAATGTCATCCTTCGTGTGGTGACCCCACTTCCGAAGAACCACTTACCACGAGAAACACAACCCAGCAGGCAAAAGCCCAACTGGTGTGCACTGGGGTTACTTGGCTCTCCAACAGGTCTTGTTTCCCACCAACACCTGAGCAGGTAACATGGTTTCAGGCTGTGCTTGCTTGATGATCAAGGATTCACGGAGTTCATATGACTGCGTGAATTTAGGCACCCAGGGCCAAGAAGCAGTTGGAATGCCTGAGAGAGCCGACAGTAATGTGATACACACACCAAAGCCTGGTCAGCCACATGGGCCTTGTAAAAACCTGAGGTGCAATTAGTTTCTATTAAAAAAAAAAAAAAAAGTATTTTCCTTTGTCTCAGGAGTCCTGAAATGGATGTGACACAATTAAAACTGACCGAAAAAAGAATGACAATGAGGAGTGGTGAGATGCTCTTTTCTGGGGAGCGTGGGCTGGTAATGTCCTTCTGGAAGGACCTCAGAGAGAGTGGTCACTTTTGATTACTACATAATGTGAGTAATTCTCTGGAAAGACCAGTCCTTCCCTCCTGAATCATAGCAAAGGGGGGAAAAATAACACACTCCAAAAATGGAAAGCTGGACAGCCCTTGGATGCCGGGAGCCGCCCAAGATTCCTGTGTGGGGGCCACTGTAGAGAAGCTGCATGGAGTGAGGCCACTGGCCCTGCCTGCTGCTCTGGGGTGACAGCTCCAGCTCTGGAGCCAAGCTTGGACCACAACACACCTACTGATGTGGCCACCCAGAGCTCTGGCAGATAGTGTGGCACCAACAACACATCGAACTCCTCTTCCTCACCCAGAAGCCAGGCCAGTCCTTCAACCCACGCCTTTACCCTGAGGCATGAGGTACAGGTGGTTCCTTTGGAGGCTCTGCCTTCTCTGAGAAGTTTGTCCTCAGTGTAGTTCTTGGCCAGCCCACAGCAGGAACACAAGCCATGGCAGCAGCACAGTACATCCCTGGTGCCAAAAATGGGGTTGTGCTTCAGATCCAGGGCAGATGGTCTTCTAAAAAACCATGTGTGGCCAGAAGTTGAGAAGAATGATTGGGAAAGATCCCTGGTTCAGTCAGGGCTTTGCCTATGATACTGGGCAAAAGGAGCAGCACTAGTGTTTGGGAAGGAAAGAGCCTGTTTTTCCCCAGGTCTCTCTACTGGCCATACAACAGACTCAGCAGCAGTCCTGAGGGTTTCAAGTCTGGCACCTGAAAAACAACAGGAAGGTCCAAGAGAAATCTTGAACCCCTCTTTCTTTATGTAGACATATATGGTTACACTTAAACAGAAGAAATTTTTTTCTTCATGCTAATCCTCCACAAACCAGTTTGGTTTCCATTACTATATATAGCACTGGGAATCTTGGTCTATTTTTTGTCCCTTTGCATCTGATTATTTTCAATAGAGTTCAAACTTCTGATGATATGCAGATTTTAATTAGAACATATCTATTCCCACAGACTTCCATTAGCAATAAACCCACAATGGCAACATATAACGTAGAAGAATTTTATTCATACTGCAATCCCGTCCCACCATCCACTGCAAATATTACAATTATCTTTAAAACATCACTGGACATCATTTTGTTCCACTTAAAGCACAGGAATCCTGGTGTTAAATGGTTACACTTCTCTTGAGATTGCTTATAACAGAACCATAATTCAAACGTTTTTTCCATGAGCTGTGAAGGTTTAAACCAAAGAATCTGCAGTGTGTCTGTGTGCTCGAGTAACTTCTAAACAGTGAGGCTAATACTTGGTGTTTAACAAGACATGTGTCTTGCATATTATGTGAAACACTCACGATTTTTTTACCAACACAACAGAAATGCAATAGGTAAAAGAACATACTTGAGTGACTGGTAACCTTTAAAAAATATTTCTTTTAAAAATTCCACAAGAGAATACAAAAACAGTGCAGCAAATAACCAAATGCGTATACATTGATCTATCTATATAGGATGTAAATGTAGGTGATAAAAACTGCAAGGCTGGAAACTGTGAATGGTCATATTTAATAACACGTGCAAGAAGCATAACATAATCATAATAAATAGCAGCAACAGATACACACTAAAGGGATCGCTGAAATTATGCTGAAATAAATTAAGCACCCTTAAGTGATGAGAGGAGCATGAAGCTGAGAAGCTTTTAGCTCTGTGAGAACCACTGTAGGCAGCTACTGGAATATTGGGCCCGTGGTGGGAGTCAACAGGAAAGTGCCAAGTTAATATTTGTTAATTCCAAAGAAGAAAGCACGTTGTGTGCCAGAAGGAGTAATTTTAGCCATGTAGCCAAGTTCACCTACACCTCTAGTTTCAAAAGGGAGATTGCTGCTGGATTTCACCTCATAACCTTTGGCATATCAAAGGTACAGAAAGTTTGTATTTACTCAGAAGAATGTTATTGTAAAGAAGAAATGGAATTTTGCCCCCGCTGAAGAGCAGGCAGTGCTGTTTAGGGTGGCTGAGATGCACAGCTTTGCTGCTGCTGGCAACAAGTTTACCTGCAAAGGAAAAGCTTCGCAAAGCATAATCCCAATGATCCCATCCTCGAGGGCTGTGCAGATTCCCACCCTCGAGGGATCTGCAAAAAGCTCTGTTTCAGGAGGAGCCCCACGTCTAGGCATGGCAGCAACGACTGCCAGTGAGGCTGAGGGACCCTGGAGGGACCTGGGCTTGAGGATCCTGGTGCTCTTTGTTTCACAATGCCTGTCTTTTGGAGGAGAGGCAGCATTTTGAAGCACTTATTTGGCTTTCAGAAAATCTTAAAAAATTCTAAAATTTAGTCATATACTACAAGAAAGGCATTTGAATTTAACTGGATCTTATTAAAAAGAGGCTGCTGTATTTGTCCCTGATGTTCAGAGGAGTGGCTGAGGACACTCTGCTGAGTTTCAAAGCCCACTTAATTCAGCAGAGAAGTTCCCATTGAAATTGTAAGGGCTCTAATGCAAATCCTCACTTAAAAATAGCTGAGGACAAATAACTTAGGTCCTAAAGGCTCCATTTGAATTCTTAGAAAATATTGTCCCTTGCCCTCTTTACACAGAAGACTGGAGCAGGCTGTTTGCCTTAGCATATCCTACAAAGCAGACCCAAAAGAGTTTGTGACACAGAGGAATGTGGCCCCTATATCTTAGACACAAACAAAATCACCCAAAAGCTCTACTTTTCCCTGGCTTGCTGGAATGATCAAAACCTTACTCCAACCTTCCCTTTAAATTGCACAACTGCCAATTGCCCCCTGGGATTTCAGACCTCTCCAGTCCATAACCAGTGAAAGTCTTTTTGAAGTGACAAACAAGAAGATATCACAGAATCACAGACTGGTTTGGGTTGGAAGGGACTTGAAACACCATGTAGATCCAGCCCCCTGCCATGGGCAGGAACACCTTTCACATCACTTGATCAAAGAAGCTTGACAAAAGGTGAATAAGACCAACTTTAAAGATAATAAGGAAAACAGAAATTCATATGTATTTTAAATAGTTAAAACCACTGTTTTGAGCCATATGATCCAACATCAGGTAAAAATCTTGTCTGCAAGCCAAGAGCCCAAAAGAGCCCCAATCTTCCCCAAAGCTAGTCTTGTCCAAACAGTTTTCTTCCCACTTCCATGATACATGAGATTTGAACTGACACCCAATACGTGACACAAACAGAAAAAAATACAAGTAAAATGCACACCTCTTTTTTTTTTTTTTTCTTCGTAAAGCTATGGAGCTGCACAGAGCAAATTTAAGTGCACAAGGTCACACAAAGGCAGCTTTCCAGAGGAATCATTTAGACGGTGAGCGAAATGAAACTGTTGTATCTCTGAATGTTTCTCTTGAGGATTTCGGAGCAAGGGCCGAGCACTCGTTCGAAGCGGGGCCGGTCCAGCTTCACACACTTCAGGGGTCCACGTGCCACCACCGTGGCAGCCCGGGGCCGGTTCAGCAGCAGTGCTATCTCACCTGGAAACAGGGACAAACACGCTGTCACACGCCCTGGGCCTCTTTTTCGGAGGGTGCATATTCCAGCCACCATCCGGTTGCTTCGCTTGTAGAACATCTCCCTTTATATATCTCTTGATAGACACTTTACATAATTCTGTTGACAGTACAAATGCATTACACATGCATAATGCATGCGTGTAAAATGCCTTTGAAAACAAATGCTTTCAGACTGTTTTGCTGATTCTGGATCTGTCTCCTGCCAGCCTCACTGGTGTAAACCAAGGAATGGATTCATCTTCCCTGAAATCTCTCACTATCGCTGAAAGCAGCGGCTGACCTGCACATAACCCTTTGCATGTGAGAGTAGAACACTAATTAAGACAATAACTACTTGATCCAGACATGCCTGTCTTTCTGAACCACGCTTAGCTGAATTTTCTTACCAAAATAATCTGATGGACCGAGTCTTCCAACTTCCACGTACTCCTCGTTGTCAGACCTGCGCTGCAGGACGGAAGCTGTGCCCTGGGAAGAGAAGTGCAGAGGGTCAGCTGGCTTTGCTCAAACCTGTTCTGCTTTAAAAAGCATCCATTCCTGGGTACTTCCTTTAGCATGTCACACTCCTTTAGTTCAGCTATGGGAGAGATGACAATTTCAGTCAATTCCTGACACAAGAATGAAAAGAATTAAAGAATTAAAAAAAAAAAAAAAATCCATCAGTAGTGCAAATGATTTCTCTGTTATGAATTGTTTGGATGCAGACATATTCAGCTAATAGAGAGAAGAGGAACAGGACAGAACCCAGGAACTCATATTTAACTAAAGCACATCATGCTGTGCAAATGTATACTTTGAGGTCGTTTAAAAATATGTTCTGGGTGGATGCAGAGCCTTGCAAGAGGGAAGATTTACATCAAAAGGAATGAAAAGGCAATTTTCCCAGTCACAATTCCGGGACATGATTTTGTAAGACAGCAACTAGAGTTTGTTCCTCATCTGATCTATTGTTGAAATGAGTGGTAAAAGGAGTTTTTAATGGTTGTTGCAACAAATGGTGATTTTTAAATGATTTTTTAGAGGCTTTGCCCGCTTGTGGCCTGTAGTGATCTGGACACCTGTGAGTCAGTCACTGGAGAGATGGAATGTGTCTCGTCTCCACTACCCTTAATAACTACTGTACCTGACACGTGCTAATACATGTCAAAACTCAGTTACAGTCTATTTAAACCTTCAAAGAGGTTTTACATGCAGAAATATTCTGACCTGGAGGAAATCTTAAATTATTCTGGCATAAAGCTTTTGTAAAGGAACAGAGAAGGTATCTGCTTTTCTGGAAAAAAAATTTACAGCAACATATGAGTCTTTTGAGTCTTCTGAGTCCAAACCAAAAGCACAGGGAAAGGCAAAATGTTAACATATTTTGATTTTAACTGAAAAATATAAGCTTTCTCCAGTGAAGAGTACTCAGTGCACATTCACTGGCTGCAAATGTTCTGTAGCCTCCTTCCACCAGAAGACACTTGTGCACCTCCAGGTATGGTGGCAGATTGAGAGACACCCCAAATCACCTTGGCTTCAATGCACCTGAAGGTGCTCTGCACCCTGCAGAACCAGCTCTTCACTTTTGCACTGAGTTTAAATACATCCTACAGTAGTGCCACACATTGTCAGGGCTGCTTCAGGTCTGCCTTTTGCTTTTCTAAGACATGAGGGCCCAGTAATAACCCAAAGCTGCAGAATATCCACTATTATGTAGCAAATGATCATAACTTGATTCCTTTGGAACGAGCACTACTAAGTTGCTCTAATACCCCTGTGTTGCATCACGTCCTATTTCATAATGAGGTTATTTTTGAGCCCACAGACTTTACAAATTGCTGGGCTGCTCTAGGTTAACTCATGTGCTATATGAATGAAGAGGTAAATCTTGTTTCTTCTATCAAGTTTTCAGCAAAAATTCCTTATCCTTCGTGTAACTAAACTGTTCCACCAAAGCTGCTGTTTCACAAGATCTTCCAGTAAATCTGCAAGGGCATGAAAATGTGTGATGAGCGCCGTTACTCACACCCGCTGCAGCTTTCAGAACAGACACACATTCACAAGCAGCACTCTCAGAAATACCCCACACAGGGAATAATGTTTGTATTGACCTCTCTCTTGCCAAAATTGGGATCAGGTGCAGCTCACTGAACTGGTGCTGTTCTCATTGCCTGTGCAGTGTAGATGGATTCAGCTTCAGAAGCACTTCCAGCCCTTGTTGTCCTCTCCATCCCCATCTGGAGCCTGGCAAAAACCTAACCCCTTGACCCAAATAGCTGTGTGCAATCCTTGTCTCCAGTCTCTTTCCCAAAACTGTTCTGTTTTTTTTGTTTTTGTTTTTGTTTTTTTTTTTTTAAGCTTTCAGTACAGATGTTTTATTACATAAACCAAGAAAAAGTCCCTGAAGCAATCATACTGACTGCCCAGGTCAAACTAAGAAACTCAGTTCCCCAATGCTCACCTTGAGCATGTTGCCATAAAGGTAATCACAATATCAAGCAATATTGCTTTCATCCCCCTGAGTGGCAGCTTTTATTGTGGCTAATATTTTTCTGACAAGGTCCATATGATATAAGACTCCAGTAAGTCAGTCTTCTGAAGCAATTTCTTCCACTGTTCCACTACAGTCGGCCTTTTTAATCCAAGAAACACCATGATATCTGTTGGAGAAGGACAGATGTGTCTGGCCTCCACAATAAACACTTGGCTTGGCAGGATAAAGCAACGCATATTCCAGATACATATTTTTCCACTCTTGTTTTAACAGTCACATAGGCTTTTCCCGTTGCCCAGTGAGAACAGGTCTATCGTGGAGCAAAACAAGTTTCCTGAAACCCTGACAGCGAGCACCCAGATGTCAGCTCTGATTACACTGCTTGGCCTCTCGTTGCACCAGTAACCAGCTCCACAAGTACATCCTGGAGCATTGTCAGAGTGACCTTCACGGGAAGACTGTCCACTCCGTGAAACAAAGAAGATGTATTTATAATTGTCTGTCTGTATCACCTTCACTGTGTGTGTCTTATCTCTGGAATCAACGCTACCCTGACTGTGTTAGAGGAAGAGTCCAGTTGCGGACGAACAGTGCAACTGGGGCAAAAACAATACAGAAATGAAATAATGTGGAATAAAATAAAATAATACAGAATAAAATGCTACAGGAACAATCCTTTATTCCCATATGAATTCAGTGTTGACCCCTACCCTTGCCCTCATCACAGATTTCATGGCTGTATTTCATTTTACTTTACTTGTTAAATCTTTCTGGTGAAGTTTTTGAGCTTTTGTGATGATTTTAATTATCCTTCTTGTGCTTTAGCAAACCCCACCTCCTAGAAATGATAGGACTGAATAAATCCTCTGAGCTCTGTCCTGGGAGGCAGGGGCATTATCTAGCAAGGATTCAGGGGCTTAACACTCTCCCTCCCAAACGCATTTGGTCTCAGTGGGGAAGATTTCTCCTTAAATGACATACAAAACTTGGCAAGATCAGTCTCTGAAACAAACTGCACAATCCTAGATTTGCAGGATCAGGCTGTTTAGTGCTGCCCAAGTTAAAATACTGCCTTGTACACTCATAGCCATTTCAGCCTCCTACATCACCAAGCAAACCCTACAGAGCATGGGCTCAAAGACCGTCCAGAAGTTTGACACCATGTAATAAATCAGGCCTTTGTGATGATATTAAACCGAAGGCAGACAGGCATGCCTTTCTGCTAGCAGACACTTGGGAGTGAAATTATGAGCTCTGGGGGATCCAGGAATATTCCCTTTCAGTCACTGGGGAGTGCCTGCATTCCCAGGAACCGGTATCATTAACCTCCTCTCCTCTCCCCCAAGTAAATACGGGCATCTTATTGCAAAAACAACAAGAGTAGGAGTTCCCAAAGCAATGTGCCATCACCACCTCTCTGCCACCCTCACCCCACGCACCTGCCTGCTCCCCCTGTCACTGTCCTGGTGCAGTGCTGGGAGTGTTTATTCGACTCCTTCAAATGCATCAGCAGTTTGGTTTGTAAAAAATTTACGGCTCAGATATGGCACCACAATTTAAGATATAAAAAATAAATTAAGGTTTATAATCCATGAGCTCCCATCCTCTCCAAAGTAATGAGATTTTGATAGATGTTTCGCTTTTAAACTCTCAGACCCTACGGATGAATGAGACATCCTACAATACAAAGACAGCAGCCCATCTGGATCAACACTGAGATTCCCAGGCCTTATCCTGCAGGTACTTACAAGCACTAATTGCTCCAGGAGCCCTGTTTTTATATTTAAGTGTGAATCCTATAGCCAGCAGTTGGCTGAAGTAGCCTGGCTACGAAAGGCAACTATGATTCATGATGCTAAAAACTGAAATACTTTTTGTTTTTAATATTTTTTTTCCTCTATTCCAGATCAGTGGATCAGAAGGGATCACTCCCAGGCAGCACAAGGCAAAATGTGGTACCCTGTGTTACATCTGAGTGGGACAGGCTGTGCAGGATGGTCTTCACCAGGGCCAGAGGGCAGGATGGGAAACCCAGTGCCATTTTAGAAACTTGTTTAAAAGTCAGTCATGTTGATCTTTTGGTTTTGCTTGTCTAGCTACCCATTTTAGAGACATAGCAATCAGTAAAAAATCCGGTGGGGCTCCATCTTTGGTAAAGGATAATTATTAAAAAGGAAAAATTATTAAAATGAAAAGAAAATAAATTCCATTTTCATAAGCAGGAAGTTACCTCTTCCGTTTGTATTTCACACCTTTTTTTTTTTTTTTTTTTTTTTTACTTCAAAAAAAGCACAGAAAACAGTTTTTCCCCCATGGCCTCAAAATGTTACATTTTTATCCTAGTTTTGAGCTCAGAAAGTTTTTCTAGCCTATTTTATTTTTCTCTTCACCACCCACTACAAAGAGCAGTGCAGTCTATGGAAGTGGAGATGGAAAGGTCAGGCTGATCCATCTGCGATTGCCATTAACTCCATCAATTGCAGCTACAAACATACCTTTGCTCTTTCTCACTTTGTTAATCTGCACACTCCATAATTCTCACATTCAAAAGATAAGCTTCCCCTCACTCCACAGTCACATAAACCCTCATTATATGTCACTATTAAATCTTTGCACAGTTACTACAAAAGCCGAAGGAAGGGGCTGTGCAGTGGAACAAAATGCTCCTGCTCACATGGTGAAGCAGAGGGACTGGATGGGAGCTACGGCTCTGAAATGAATTAAAAGATCTGTCACACAGTATGATTCTGCCAGTATTTTATTGAATTGCAGGCAAGATGAGGTTTGTGGAAGTAATATATTTTATTAGACCAACAAGCAGAGCTAGAAAAGGGAGAAGAGCTTTTGGGCATATATGCCTTTATTTGAGTTACCTGTTTCTCCAGGTATAGCTAATAAAATCCACCATTCCTCTGTCTACAGACACTGTCTGGGCCATGTTCTTACACTATAATAGCTACAACCACAGTAAGTTGCACCTTATTTATACCTATCTGCCTGCTTACAGGTTAATGCCACCATAAATCATTCATAGAGCATCTCCAAATCATTACCTTAATTTAAGGAGAGTCAAAAGCCAGAGCTCCCAATAATATAAAATTGGGAGACCTGTTTCACCCTCCATTTAAAAACCAATAATTTAAATCAGTTCTGTTGTCTGATGTGAAGCCTCAAACAACTTCCCTCTCATGACTATGGTTCATGATGAGCCTGTTAAGATGGGTGGGTGCACAAACAGCCCCGGGTTTGCACTGAATGAAAAAGTGGTGGCTGTTTGCTTTTCTTATCTCCAGCAAGTGGGTTCTTTCCTGCATCCATTAGGGCTCAGTACAATCACAGTGCAAGGCAATGGCCAAGCTAATGAGCTACTGAGAGCTTTTGATAAAAAACATGTGACATTTTACACATTCAGCTTTTTAAATGTGGTTGTGACTCAGTGAATTTGGAGTTGCACTGATTTCAGGGGATTTTCAGAAAGCCAGCACCTTGGGGATATGGTTAGGATTAATAATGCAAGGTCAGAGGAGCTCTAAAGGCACCCTGATACCCACCCAATATCCTTTAGAAAGCAGTGCTGACAAAAGCACCTCCGCACTGCAACAACCACAGCATCCACGTCTACGATGATCGTTATTTTGTCGATATCAACTAATGCATCATGATCTTATTGGCCCTAATTCTCAACGACAATAAAGCACACCAAAATCTGGCAGAGGTGGAAAGCACCTGTCACTGCCCAGCTGGCAGGGGTCCTACACATCAGACAGATAGCACGGTTTGCTGTGTGTACCAGCTATATCACACCTGCAGCAGACTGCCCTATGTGTGCCTGAGCTTCCAGCCCTTTGCTATTTAGACACTTTTATATTAGTTTAGGAATAACACCCAGACCCGAGAGAGAGGAACAAAGCTGTCTAGAGCAGGCACCAAAATAGCCACAAACATTAAGGTACTTTTAAAAAAGACAATCAATCATAAGCCAAGTGTAGCTTAAAACAGCAGCCGCAGGGCATTTCCTAGGAATATATGGGAGGCCGGGGTTAGGGCCCAGACATGACTACACCCAGCCCATCATTAATCACCAGGAAATGCCTTTGTCTTGATGGTTCAGTATTTAAAATCATAGATGTCTGACATGGGAAGACCTTTTCAATTGTTTTGTTCGTCCCCCTGTTGCAGTAGTTCAGACAATCTTCCCCTTCAGTGTTTATTTGATACAATCTGCATTAAACCTGTGCTGTGCCTATGCATTCCCCCAAAGTAAAAGAAATGCTATTATTAGATGGAAGAAGTCAAGATTCAGGCAGGGAGAGACCAGTAAACATAGTGAAAAACCAAAAAGAGTGGAATACACTGCACCAATTGCAATTTGCTTCATGCATGGGAGACCCCTGCAGTACTTGAGTGAAATAAAGTAGGCTTTGCACAAAAATTGGCATTTTTTTGCTAAACCTTTTCTCTTGAAAGGCTTTTCAGAAGGGAAATTTCAAGTTTTACAGTATTTTGACTTCAAAATGTTGCCCTTGAGCCACAGCAGCAGAGCTAAAATCAGGCAAGATCACACAAGTGTCCAATAGAAGCGTATCCATGTGTTGGGAAACTCATGACTTCATCATCATCATCATCATCCCCCATCATAAGATGGAGGTACACCACAACCTCCATGCCCTAGTAGTCCCATGCTTCTTCATACCACCAGATGCCAACTGGGACTGGGAAGCCTGGGAGTGAGGGGATGGTGACAGAGGGATAAGGATACCAGCTCTGAGCCATGGGAGGAACCCCTTGCCTGGGGTGTGATCCTCCTTGGCTAGTTGTCCTGGCTCCATGCCCAGAAAGCTGGGAAGCAGTTGCACCACAGCCTTTGGGGTTCCTTGGCATTTTTATCTTTACTCCATTCTGGGATTTTAGTCGCCACACTAATTGCAAATTCAGTCACCTGTTGCAGGGGTGACAAGAAGCAGACCTACTCAGTAAAGGTGGGCTCAGATGTTGGTTTTAATGAATCATCTCAGTGATACTTGGCCTTGACTAATCAGTAGCTTCTGTGGGAAAACAACTGAATTAATATTCATCCTGGTGCCAGATTTTAGAGACCGTCTGTGCCAAGCACTATTGGCAACAAGGCCCTGTTTTCCTCCCTCAGACATGTCAGCGTACAAAGCCATAAAAGTCACAAAGGAAAAAAAATGTTGCATTTTAGAGATTCTTTCTTTCTACAAAGCTAGCCATTATCTTGACTCTCTCTGAAGCCAGGAAACGTCCACTGAGTCAACATAAAAGTGACTCCATAATGGGTTATTCATCAACTGTTCATATTTGTGACTGACCTGACAGGGCTCATCCCCTGGAAGCAGAAGCACGGAGCGCTACCACCTACAGCCAGGGCAGGGGTGAATGTATGGGAGAGAAAACATGAAAACAGTGCTCAACCTCCCTCACCCTGCCTGCAAAATCCTTTCTGGTGAAAATCGTTTTTAGCTGTTAATGTTGTTTTACGGCCCAATTACTCCTACCACCATCTGCTTCTTTGTGAAAACATTCTGTAGATGCTGAAGTAACCAGACCAAGCAAAGAGCTGAGACAGACATTGTCATTAAAGTCTCATAACTAATGCTGTGACCAGGGCTGGGAGAGCAGCTGTGGCCAGTAAGGGCAGCAGTTCCTGAGCAAGAAATAAAACTTGGAGCAAACTTGGGGAAGGAAAGAAGAGAGTTTATCACAGAGATCAGTAAAATCCCCTATATAAACTCTCTTTTAAGTTCTTCCAGTTGGTGAATCTTGTGTGTACAAAGGACCAAATTCTGAAGTCCAGAATTAAAAACCTCACAAACTGAAAGTTGCCTCATCCTGGAGCACACTGGGAAGGGTCTTCTATGCTCCAGAAAATCCACACTGCACAGCTAATGAAGGAACTCTAAGGGGTATATTCTTGCAGCAAATCTGCAGCCAACTCAGTGGTATCTTGGCAGAGGGGGGACAAAAGCCATTCCAGTAAGGGACAGCTTTAACGTAATCCAGAGAAAGGGATGAACTTCAGCAGGGATTGGAAAATTCTCCATTTCTCTTGCACCAGGTTGGGCACCACTATATTTCAGGTCTTGTTTATACTGCAGTGTTTTTGCTTGAAGACAGAGAAGCTCTCCTCAGGACAGAGTTTCCAGCTCCTGACACAGCACGTGCCTTTAATTTCAGTTCAGATTTAATGTGCCTCGGGCCACAAAGTTCCTGCTCACGTTGACTAAATTATTTGAATCAGGGCTTGTGAGCTCAGTCTTCAATGCCAAAGGAGCTTATAGGGATATTGAGAACCTTCTGAAAACCTGAAGGGGTAAACAGCCTGCGCTGCTCTCCTTGCTCCCGTGGAGAGGTGTTTCATTACCTGAGAACCTCTAATGCTTTTGTAGACTTCCCTGGTAGGAAGACACTACTGGATAGGTCTAAAGAGCACCAACCATTCCCCAAAACAGCTCAGTAAGAAGTCCCAGGCTGTTTTGAACACAGAGAAAATCCTGCACTCTGATTTCTCTACAAATTCAAATGGAGATTTCCATGTATCCTATAGTGGTGGGATAAGAGGCCAGGGCGTGGCTGTCATTCCACCATAAACTTCAATTTTATGGGTTTACAAATCAGATGTTTTAAATTACAGCTGAATGAGATTGAAGACTCCTACACAAGTTGTCATGTCAAAAGTGAACTGGGGAAACATTCATACACTTTTTTTTTTTTTTTTGCTGGGTATAGAATGTGAGAAAGAGAGGATGGGAAAACTACTTCTAAGCCTTTGGGAATATTATGGCTACACTGCATCCTTGCTGGGGTTTTTCCTCAAGACATAAGTTTACCAATCTCCCAGACACAGAGTAACACAGCAAGTCCTGTGTGTACCTCATGATGCTGACCTGCACAATGTCCTCATTCCTGGTGTCCTGGAAGACCACCAGCACATCACTCCTCAACTGCCCTTTTAGCCCTCAGGGCCTGCTGATAGCATCATTCCTGGGACAGCTTTCATGTTAGAGCTAAGGATCAGCAGTTCTAGGGCTACTTTCCAAAAGAAGACAAATCCTTTGAACTATGTAGCCAAAGACACTGAAACTATTCCTTTAGCCAGTAAATAATCTTGGATTTTTATTGTTTGCCAACCTTTGATTTATGAAAGACTTTTCTACAAAAACAAGTGGAGAAATCAACAAATTTCTGTCAGCAATACAAAAATGCAAGTTACTTCCACATAACCTGCAGCAGAAAATAACACCCACTGTTTTTGGGTGGCAAAATTTAACCTAAAGGAAGAAGATTGGTCTGTTAATGACAGGATGCTGGCCATAGGGCTAGCACTGCTTCTCTGCCTGAGACCTTCCATGAGCAAAATCATGGAGGTCCACACCATCAAGATGTCTAAGTCTCATGGATTATTTTCAGCAAGAAGGAAGAACTATCTTAATTCTTGTGCCTGTGCTTCAGATCATAGCTGTGTAGGTTGCTTTTACACTGTTTTGCTTCCCATTAGACCTCTTTTTCAAAATACTTTATTTTCCTAGTATAAAAACTCTCTGATCTTAATGGTTTTGGAGAAGGATGAAGCAAGAGGACTTCTGGTTGTGGACTCAAGATTGAGTCATGACTGGGTTTGACAATATTTTTTTAACTGTACATTTTTAAACTATTATATCTTATTCTCCACTCTCTGGGTTCATAGCAACTCCCAGAATTTACATACAGTTGTCCTGGTTTCTGCCGCAAACGAGGAACAAAATCTGCAAAGTTCTAAAATAGACTAGAAATACTGGCTAATCTGAAGTTTCACAAAATTCTTAAGGAAATGCTCCATCATCTATCACTTCTGAGGTTTCAGATTTTGCAGAGTTCACCACAAGCTACTGCACTGCAGTGGTTATTAGTGAGACAGGGTTGGAAGGAAAGGCCAAAAGCTGCAGTCACTGACAGGTCCTCCATGACTGGTGGGAAGAAGAACAGGAGCTGATTCCTATGAAACACCACTGTCTCATGATACTGCATGGATGCACAGCCTGATCCACCACCCATGGAAGTCAAAATTAAACTGAGTTGAACAAGAGCTGGACTAAGCTGACATTTCTGTCCCTTTGACTCAGCAAAATACTTCACCTGCATCCCTAGTCAGGATGGGACCCAGTCACACACCTAACTTTCCATCTTTGACGTCAGCTGGCCATTAAAAACGGATCCTGAACACAGAGCAACTTTGTAGCAGGGCCAATGGAAGTGCTGTTGCTCCAGCACAACTGGGTGATATCAAGAAAATTGAACGTCCCTTTCCTGTAAGAGCTCTGTGGGAAACAATGTCTCTGCAGTTAAAAATAAGCAGAGTACAGAGCCCTGGTGCCTGCTGGCTCTGTTTATTTGGCATATTTTGTTTATTGGGTACATTAGGAGTCGCTGCAGACTGCCTTTGACAAACATTTTCAGTATCAACAAAATCCTAGTAACACTAAGCAGTTCAGATTGTAGCCTTTGAAACTCCTTTTCTAGACAACATTCATCTTCCTAATTAATAATTAATCGCACTGTGTTTTAAAGAGATTATCAGGTGTGATAGCAGAGTGTGCCTAAGGCAGTGACTTCATTATCCATACGGAAGAAGTTTACTTTGTAGTTCTCCTGCCTGTCGCAGGGGTAGGTGCCAAAGGGGTCTCTCTTAGGTTAGAATGTCAAAGAGCAACAATTTAGGGCAGGAAACAATTGGGCTATTATTTTTCTTTTTTTTTTTTTTTCTTTTCCTTCTTGAGGAGCTTTTAAAATCATAAATCTTCAGATGCTTGTTGGGCAATTTAAGGCTCAAGTCGAGTTTTCCTACAGAAAGGCCCAATTCCTTGCAGGACGGGGTGCCCTTCCGAGGCTGACAGTGGCCCTTCCGCTGCTGGTGCACGTTTCCATGGTAGGAAGAGTTTACAAACACTGTTCCACCTAACAAGGCTTTGAACTGCATCTGTGCAGAGACGCCCCACAGCGTGCCAAGAGTGTCAACGGGGCTGGAAACACTGATTTCACCTAAGGACAGTATCTCCAGCACGCTCTGGGCAAGAACTCGCAGCAGATCCTGCCCAGACCAGAGCCAGTTTGTGGGCCTGACTTGAAATGTCAACAGCAGCATGAAAGGAACAGCCCCCCCAAGGATTGCTGGGCCGTTTGCAATGTGACCAGCCAAGAATACTGCTGGACAAATAATCATTACCAATTAATTTGATTCATTTCTGTCAGTGAGGCAGCTCTGTGCATTAATTCTGAAAGGACTCCTGCACTATCAATGATTCATTTTTTCTTTCTATTATGTGCCACTTTTTCTATTCCCATTTCCTGGTTCCACCAGACAGATGCCTTTTCCCATTAAGTTTTTTCTCACCTTTAGGAAGGGTCATCAGGATTACAACCACTGATGGGGAAACAGGGAAGGTAATGTTCTGCTCACAACTAGACAGGTGAGACTTACAATCAGATGCCCTGACTCTGCCTCCTCTCTAACCAGCAGGATAATAATGAAAAACACAAATCCCCAGTTTTTTTGAAGTGCTTTTGATAAAGGAATTACAGAGGAGGGTGCAACAACCCCCTGTAACTTACCACTAATCTGCAATTAAATATGCTAATTTTTAAAGTTGAAACAAAAAATCTGATGCCAAACTACTCGATACCATGGGTCCATTTCTCCTTGAATTGTCTCCTGTGAATTATCTTCTATTTTTAGGTCCTTTATTTTTAGGCTGCTGCATGCTATTGCTGGGCAGCTCGACCGGCTATTAATTGGAAATGTTTTACTTCTCATGCAGTTTTATTTCTATGCTTTCTGCACCACTTAAACCAACCTGTCCTTGGAGGAGATGACAGGCTGCAGAGAGCACATTTAAAGGGCAGTCACAAGCTGTGCTCTTCAGGCACAGTGTGGCCTCTTAGAAAACCTTTTGCTGTTCTCTCCTCCTACACCTGTACACGTTTGTGTCTGCGCACACATTTTTCTTAAACCATGTCAAACTTTATGAGCATTAAGGCCATATGGCAGCAGTTCAGCAAGCTCTCAGTGTGCAGCTGAGATGAAAAGGCTCCCTGAGCGCAGTCGGAGGAGTCCCGTGACAGAATCCGTGTGCCGTGTACGGTGCTCGGTCATGACAAGCGATCCGAGTGATCTGACACGGGGAGGGCTGGGAGCTGGAAAACCCAGCAGGGCACTTCACGGCTGCAGGTCCCCGCATTTTTGGCAGCTGTGCTACAGACTTCGAGGTACTGTGCCACCCAGCCAAGTTGGAAGCTGAACTTGAGAGAGTGGTACACGATCATAACCGCTATTTTTAATGCTATTGTCACTACCTTCCTCAGTAACCTAGACAACAGCAAAACCCTCTCTTCTTTCCAGTTTTCAGAGCACTACTACACTAGTTTGAACTACTGTTCGAGCTGGAGTCAGTGGCAAAGCTCAAGTCGGGAATAAAATCAGCCCCCATTCAACTGGCATTTCATTTGCTGGGACTTTTAACTCCACAAAGCTCACATGCCTTTGCATCTACCACTTTAAAAAGCTGGCTAAAAATATTTGCGTTATCTGAAGTCAGATGAATAAATCCTCCCCGGTGCCGGGTACACAGTGTGGCAGTGCACGACACAACTGCAAATTTATTTGTTAGAAACCATACATCTGTTATGATTTACTCTTGCCAAAATATAATTCTTTATGGCAACAATTGTTTCATGGTGCTTAAAGTTTTTCACCTCCGTGCCAGGAATCTCATATGGGATAATTCCATGACCTTGGAATCCAGCAGATACATTCCACATCTGTCTGGTCTGGGAAAGCCCGAGTTTGTTGTGTGAAAACCATAGTGGGAAAGTAAGACCTGGAAATATCTGAATATACAGAAAATTCAGGGCTGCTTATTTTTTTCTTTTTTTTAATTATCAGTGTCAAGTGCAGTAAATTAATCTCACAGAAGTCGTTGCTTTGCTTTTGTAAGCAGACATTCACTTCTGGTCCTATCTTCAAATTCAGGAATATGCTATAAACACTACAGTAATTCTATCTTTGGAAAAAATTAAAGCCTTTAAATATTAAAACTAAATCTTGTTGAAGACCACTTGAGATTTAAATGGAAAAGCATCCAATCTACTCCAAGTAAACATTTTCCTGGTGCCCGTGAAGATTTAGGATGTCAAAAGAACCATAGCTGTCCTGTAATCTCAGGGTAATTCTCCTTTCATTAGACTTTTTGACAAAAAATGAATCATAAACAGCTTTGTGAGCAGTGAACTTGAAAATATCTGGTTTCCTGTGATTCTTCTCTGTTTCCATTTTCTGTTATTCTAATAATTTGGCTGAGCTCCTGCTGCAGCCTTGCTGTCCAAGGGGCAATGTAGCATTTCCATGCATACAGCCTGCACCCCAAATAACCTGCACCCCAAATAACCTGTGCAACACTGGGGATATTCCTGGCTAGGAACTGCTGTTCTGATCCTCACCAGGGCTATAAGTCTTCCTTTCAAAGATGTGAACTCCTGTAAAATCAGATTTAGAATACAAAGCCTAAACTGTATGTGAGCAGGCAGAAATACTACCACAGCACAAGAAATAGTTGAAACTGGATATCCGTTCTTTAAAGTAGAAAAATATAGGCAATTTCCAAAGGGAGAAACTATGTCAGATTTACAGTGGAAGGGTGAGGTGAGCAGATACTTTATACAATATGGAGTGTTGATGCCTTTCTACCCATTCAAGTCTTAACAGCTGTTTCAGTAAAAGGGGGAAAATAAAGGCCCTTGGTAACTCTTAAACAAGCTGCCAATTTTCCACATGGGATTTGATGGCTAAGAAAATTGGGTTTTCCCAGTCTCGTGCTGCTGCAAAGAATAACAGCACACTTAGTAACGCTAGGAGAGATTCAAATTCTTTATTTATGAAAAAAACTTGTACTTCCCAAGTTTTTCTTATATACTATCTTCTTAACAAAAAAAGATTCCCTAATATCTAGTCTCTTTTATTCTGACACTATTGTTTCGAAGGGATAGTGCTTGTCACATATTTAATGTTCCTGAAGTGTCTCACTGTGTGATAGGCAGGTGCAGTTACTTGCACTGACAATTTTGAGAGCATCAAAGAGAAACTATGTTCATAAATCAAATAAGTATTTTCAACACTCAAGAGGAAGCAAGCTTGGAATTTTAAGTGTCAGATACTGATTATGAACCAAATTCTGGCTGCCTTAGATAGAGGCACCTGTCCAAAACTCCACAGATAAGGAGCAAGCAAAGCAAAGCCTGCTGGCCTCAAAACCATCTGGAATGGGAGCTGTACAAGCCCTTTCTCACCTGAGCAGGGCAGGATCTCTTTCCTCTTCAATTACATCCCAGCAGAGCAGCCTGATAGAGCCAGAGACGCATTCTATATATACATATCTGGGTCCTAAGGCAACACAGTGACACCAGCTTCTTGCATCCATCTCACCCACCTTCTCCCATAGTGAGGGATTCCAACCACCTCCCAGTTCCTTGTGCCGCCACTGCCTCATTGTTGGACACAGCATGGCATGTGCACTGGAACTGTCACCACACAGTCAAATCTTGGTCATTCCTAGTCTATATATTTGTGTATGAACACTCACAGCTGGTGCTGAAAAGCTCCCACTTCAATCCATTGACAATCGTATCCTAATGCTGTCTTGTTATTCAGTCTGAGTCTCTCTAATACCTTTTTATAACTTGTTATATCACAGTGCCTTGGTATTTGTATGAGATACCAAAGATCCAAATATTTATGTCAGAAGGGAGGAAAAACTACATCAGCATCTGTTTGCAGAAGTGAGACGGTGGAACTGGAGTGTCAGATAATCTCCCAAAAAGATGTCAGCATTTTCAGCTGCCTGACAGATCTGTCTGCCTGTGTGAGAGTAAACAAGAAAACGGCTCAGCCATTTGGACTGAGTTTAAGGCAAAACAAAGAACAAATTATCCGTTTTCTGATCAGATCTCCTGCTCCAGTTTACAGATGTCCGTTTGTGATAAGCCCTCTAAGTCCCTTTGGGAACAACGATCAATGCACTGTGTGGCTGGCCAGCCCTGCTGAAGTATTGGCAATTTGGAAGCAGAAAAATCTCCTGCAGAAAACAAAACTTCAAACAGTAAAGACAACAGACACACCTCAAAATTCCTCTGCATTTTCAATTTACTGGAAATAAGATTGTCCCACTTAAGACAATTCCATGGAACTGGTCTCTGAATTCATTTGAATTTTGAGTAGGTCTCCTGGTTTAAGTGGAGTTAGATTTATGCTGAAGTAAGAGATTGAACTGAACCCAAATGTCTTTAATACACAGCCCTGATCTTTACCAGGAAATGACAGAGCTTATCAGGAAGCCAATCTTACCTCTGTAATAATGAAGAAGTCATCACCAGGCTCTCCCTGCACAACAATTTTTTCCCCATCTTCAAACTGGACAGGTTCCAGTGCATCAGCCACTGTCAGCCGCTCCCATTTGTCCAGGGACTCTAAAATATTGAAGATCATAAAGCTACATTATAAAAATACTCTTAACTTTGGCAGCAGATTAATATCTAAACTGACAGCTCTGCCATGCCTGGTTCTGTTATAAAAAAAACATTTCTTTTTCATCCAGGCACTTTGCACGAACCTCCAGTTGGGAAACATGAATGTATTTATTCATTGTGTCTTAGACTTTAGTAATCACCCAGATAGTAATCTTAAAAGTTGGACAGGAAAAGTTGGCTCTGTTTCCCTACGCCTGCAATCTGACACACAGTGCCCTGATGCTGCCATGGGTCGGAGCAGCTGAGGAGCTGTTTGGAGATACCAGCGATGTGGGAGCGCCGGGATTCTCTTACCACATCCCACACCAGATGTCAGGACAAGTCCCACTGTCTTTTCGTCAGAGCTGCTCCCATCTGGTTCCTGATGGGCTGCAGATAAGTGATGCAGAGCACTGATGTCAGAGATGACTCTGGCCTGGGGACGAGACCATGCACCACCAGAGGCAGTTCCAGCCCCTGGTGGCACCAGGGGCCTCAGGATTCATGGATGTTTGAAGTGGCACTGCTGTTCCATGTGCCAGCAGGACCGTCTGCAAATTTTCCTTTTCATTCCCCCACTTAGAAAGAAAAGTTAGAAAACTTTGAAGTAAACTTAAGTAAGAAAAAATGTCCCTTGTGTTTTAGGAGTAAGGGAGCCAACACAGCCAGCTCCCTGTGGCCTGGGGTCCTCATCATCCACCTGCACCTGCCCCAAATCCCCTACATATGGTACCTACAGGGCAAAGAGCAGCCTGCACAGGGCACATCCAGGACTGCTCACTGTCCCACTGCCCTCCTCCTCCTGCCTGAGGGATGAATTCTCTGTCCTGCCCTTGGAGAGAAAAGGTGCCACTTGTGTCTCTCTCCAATACCCATTTGCATGAGAATTCAAGACTGTGAGCTGTACTTGAACTTTTGTACTTTTATCAGATTTGATTGAAAAATTACAGGTTTAAAAGTTACTAAAAGAAACAGATAATACAATGATTTAACCTTCACTGCCTCAAAAAGCTGGGCTAAAATTCATGTTCCAGAGCTCTGCTAATTCTGACTTATTATGAAGTATTGAACCAATGTAAGTCAAGATATGGTTTCTGACAACAGGATTAGATCTTTGCTTTCTATCAGACTCTGGTTTCCCCATTTAATTCAAAATATTTCTTATAAGTGTTGTGTGAGATGTTCTTTAGAAGTTAAAAAGCCTTTTGGCTGAGCCTTTTGGTTGAGCTCAGAAGGGTACTCTGAGTCTGGTTATAAAACCAGATAGAAGTGATCAATGCACCAAAGGTAAGTTTTGAGTTGGATGACACACATCTTCATGTTTTTATGCCACTTTATGTTTGGGAAATTATTGTTTCTAACGTTTTCCCTACCTCTACTCACTACAGCCCTTCCCTGGTGTGTTTGTGACCTTTGCTGCAGCAGCATTAATGTCAAAGACCAAGCCCATATTGTCAATGCAACATTCAAAAACTGCTCTGTTTGACTAAAAATAAGCATAAAACACTTTCATACATACTAGAGAAGGCTTTCTCTCTCTCTCTTTTTTTTTTTTTTTTTTGAAGGAACTCGGTAATTAACAATGAAAAGAAAGAGTCTCTTGAAACTTCTACAGTTGGCTTTATGAAAAATTCAAAGCTAAATCTAGCTTTAGTCACGAAGTGCCTCTCCTTTGTCTAAGGGAATTGTACCACTACAAATACATTGGTTAATAATTCTCGCAAACAAGTGTTATATAGAATATTCCACAAGTTTTAGTCACAGAGTTGAAGTTAAGCATCAGATAAAGTAGATCATGTGGAATTTTTTGCAATTGCTGAATTGTACGTATCAGTTCATGGCTTTATATTTAATTAAACTCCAGGAGAAAGATTTAGTTTTTTCCTATCTTGTTTGATACACTATAAGTAGCTACTGATAATCCAAAAAATCCTCAGATTTAAAAAGTAAAAAAAGTGACTCTTACAATTATATGGTTAATTACAGACACTAGAGGGGTCATGGAAAAAAATACATAGAACAAATAGGTAGAGGTTTTTCCACCAGGAAATCACAGAGTTCCGACCACATTAAGGGATGAAGTGAAGTTGAATTCTCTGTGCTGTGTTGAGATTTCTAAAATATCTTCCTGCTTCCCAGGTGTCATCTACTTTTTAGACATGTCAAATAGATCCTTATGCATTTCATCTAAATTTCCATGTTCCTGCAAGGATGTGTTATTTTGTTCACTGCTTTTCTGTACTTAAAAAAAGGTTCAAATCTTGAAGTCCTTCCTCTTTTTTTTTTTTTTTTTTTTTTTTTAAACTGAGATTCAAAAGCCACACTACAAATTAGGCTATAATTACACTGCAAACCGCATGTTTAAGGAAGCACATCTCTGAACAACCTTTCTACTCTGAAATTGTTTTGAGATGTCTCATTGTTGTAATTGCTCCTCATTAGTGCAGGTGCACAGATCCTTTTTTCTTTAAATACTCATTGTAATTTGGCATAATTTATGCTCTTAATTTAGGAAGATTTAAGTTAAGCATAAAAGAAAGTATTTAAATGATGGAAACTTCATTAATAAGTCAGCAACATACTTGGCCTTGCTTTAAGCATATAAATATAATGGAAAGTTTCATGGATAGCACCTCTCAGAAGTTCAAGTATACTCTCACTGAGACACTCTCATATTTCAGGTGCCTCAGCTCAAATGGTAGGTGAATACCATAAACAAGAACCAGAAAATTTTTAAGTAGAACTACAAATACTTTAATTATATAGCAAATGAATACTGAACTGTTTTTTTCTAAATAGCCCCAGTAGAAACATGTTTCTCCAACAGAATCAACAACTCATTGTACTGTCTAACACTGTCCTCCTTATTAGAGGCTTTTGTTCTCCTAATGGTGATTGATTGGTCAGGCATTATGGGTTTGTTGTTTTTCCTACTGAAGGCCATCAAGAACATGTCCAAATTTCGTGGCTATCACATTAATCAAAGGGAAACAAAATCCAAGGACAAGAAGCTAAACAGATGTTTTAAGAATGCAAGACAGGGGCTGTAAAATGCACAGAAGAAAAAAGATCAGTCCACTTTGATTTGCAAGGTTAGTTTGTTTAGTGCACATAAACACAGTATTCTCGCAGGAAAAAGCTTCTCACCTGTCCCCTGGAATGATGTGACTAGACTTTATGACAAATTCATATCTCTGCACTGCTTTCTGCTCCATCCATATGATCTTAACTGAGCAGTAGCTATTGAAAGGTGAGCAGGGTGTGCCTGCTCCCATGTTTAACGTGTGCTTCAAACACACACTCAGCACATAGTAAAGATTGTGAAGAACAAGTCCTAAAAGGGACCCTTTACACTTTGGCTCCTTCAGAAACAACACAACGTGAGCCCTTCTGTTTGACTACCATGGCTTTCATCGTGCCATCAAAGACCAAAATTCACTCTGCCAACACGTATAACCAAGGAAATAACAGCCAAGTTCCAAAGGGCAACTGACCCAAAATGGAGACCTTGCTCAGGAATTCTTCATACATCTTCCGCTTCCTCAGCGTGCTGCCCTGTTATTACAGGAGAGAGAAAAAGGAGGCAGAACGTTACACAAAGTATTTTTTGTGATTTCTTCCTACAGCTGCTCTTTTTTCCTTCCCTCCCCTTCCAGCTCTTAAGCATAGCCAGCATAAACAGCCTCAGGCAAATCTTTCCCCATAAAATGTCTGGGCAAGTTGTATTGCTGATAAGCAAGGACAGAAGGACTCAAATTCAATCCTGGTGTAATTTCACTGGCTTCGCTGGTGTTACTGGACGCTGAGGATGAATTGTAGCCATTATTTACCGGCACTCATTTTAAAGCCTGAGCTTCAATTAACTCTTTAGCTAATTCAATATATATCTCGTTGCCAATGAGGCCCTGCTAGAAGGGAATTTGCAATTACAAAACAGGATAAAACTTAACAGGTCCCCCTCATGGATCCCATCCTTTTAGGTTAAAAACTCTTTAATGCCAAGAGCATTTCTCTGTAATATTCTGTACAGGGTTGCATCTATTGTTACTGCTCAGCAATCTCTTCATATTATTATTTTAGCAGGATTTAAGCATTCTGTGGCAGACAATCCATCAGTGTATGTGTGGCCACCAGCACAGTCATTCCCCATTCTACTAAGATTTTGTTGTGTGACAAATTACCAAGACACCTTTTGCTCACATAATGTTTGATTATCAGGACGGAAACCGTAAGTCTCCATTCCAGCAGAGATTTTGGATTCACGTAGGAATAATTATGATGCAGTTTTACCAATACAAATATAATGAATTAATCCTTAATTCCTTCTGCAGTGATGCAACTGACTTGAAAAGAAAATCTTCCCCAGTAGCAAAAAGGAACTCCAGGGTCTGCCTTGGTGCCATGTAGTTTGTTCCACGCTGATGTCACCCCACATCCTTTCTGCCTGGACAGATTCCCTGTGGATATCGAAGGCTGCCTAGTGCCTGCTAGTCAAATCTACAAGGCACAACACAAGGATGACACATTCATCTTCTCAAGAAATAGGAGATAAAGATGCCATCTATTCATAGGTTGGGCAGAGAAGGCGAAAGCATATGTCAGTGTCTGCCACAGAAAAAGCCAGTATGAAAATGGGAAAGGCTGGTGTACTCAAGTGCAGAGGTATAACTAAGAATTAAACATCATCCCCCTTCCTACGTGTGCTGCGCAGGGGGGTCTGCAACGACCCCCAAAGCAACGTGAACCCTTCCACCAACACCAACAGGCTTTGGATCCGGCTTTGGACGCAGCACCAGAGGAAGCTGCCAAGTGCTCTCCTCTGGGGACAGCTCCTATTTGTGCCCCTCTCCTGGGGCCATCCCTGCTCCAGGACAGCCACAGCACCATCAGGAGCTGCCACTCTCCCCAGGTAGCTCTGGCTCAGCAGCAGCACCAGCTACCGAGGTCTCCCCTTCCGCACCCCGTTCATAATTTCCGAGTCTGGTGATGACAGTTCTCCTCAGCGATAGCATCGGTAACCCCTGTCTGACCTCTCTGTCTGACAAACTTGGTTCTCAACCTCGGGGGGCCCCGAGAGCATTTGAAGTGCCAGAAAGAAAAAAAAAATGAAGAACTTCAAACGCAGGAGGCTCTGCAAACCACGCCAGCCCCTGACAGCTCGCTGCGAGACAAAGAATGGAAAACTGGACACTGCGCAGTTGTTGCTTTCCTCCCTGCAATCAAGTGGAAACAAGTCCAGCAAAATTGACAGCTGTGGAAAACCAGATTGGTGGTTTAGTTTGATGGGCTGGGACACCCGGGGACAGATGTGGAAAATGCTTTTTAAATGACTTGCGGACACAGATGAATTTTAAGAAGCAGTAATCAGCAGCCATAAGTGACGCCTGACCACAGCTTCGAGTATTTAGAGAGACCCAGGAAGGTAGGAATTGCAGGCATCCCACCTGGCCCGGAGAGGAAGAGCCCATCACTTCCTACAGGAAAACAGGTGTGTTATGTCTTGGCTAAACTAAGCCAGGGCAGCGGTACAGAATCCACAGTGAAGACAAGTGCAAAAGCAAAACTGAAGGGGAAAGAATTCATTAAATGTGCTATTAAAATGTTTTGTATTGTGATAGTATCTAGAACCTCAGTGGGACTCCACTTAATGCAGGCTACACTGCATTAATTATTCCCTCCCTCAGGATGATCTCACAAAGGTAAGGGAGAAGATGAGCCTAGAGAGGAACCATTGACTGAGGCTTAGGACTCCTGTTTCCCAGCACATGCACTGAAACCAAAGGTGACCCAGTTGATGGCTCCTGACTCAACCTTCTCTCCTAATCCAAGTGCCATTCCCTGGGACATGTGCTGAGCCTGCTCTCATTCAATATTTTCATGGATCTTCTAGAAGCAGCAACAAATCAGACAGTAACAATATCCACAGACTATGAGATGCTATGAGAGCTTGCCAGAGCAGGAAAATAACAAGAAAGGACCTGGACACATTAGAAATGGGACTATAAAATAATACAATGAGCTTCTGTTTGCAAAAAAACAGCTAAGAAAAAGAAATCCAGAGCAGAGATGTTTGACAAAGAAAAGACCTGAAAGTTGTAAACCTGAAAGAGATTTACAGACAGTAGGTGAGACCTGCATCGGACAAGAACACAGCCAAGGCTATTTTGGTCTGTACAAGCAAAGATATCATCCAGGAATGAAGTTTAGAGGCTCCATCTCTGTGGCTCAGATGTGACGGCGCCTGGTGTGCTACATTCTGTCTCGGTACCTCTTCTCCAGAAATGTGCTCCCAAACCTGACAGAGCTTGAAGAAATGCTAAAACACTCAGGGAGAGCTGATAAGGAAGGAGCAAAACAAATCCAGCCTGTAGCTGTTGGCTCAGCTCTGGGATCATAGGTATGTCATCCTCATAGCTGGCATGCACTGTGGCAAGGTTTTAAGTAGACAGTGATAATCATCTACAGATATATGACAGAAAGAGAGGGCAATTCAGTACAGCATAACTTAACATAACTCAAAGTAACAGGAGAAAATTAAGAAAATCTAATTTAAGATCAATATCAAAAAAGTTTTCCCAATGTAAGAATTATTCTCTTGCAGAGAAGTTTCCCAAGGGAAGCGGTAAAATTCTTACTGCTTAAGCCAGATAAAAACAATAGTAAATGTACATGAATAATTCTGCACTGGCAAGGTTCTTGATGGCATGTTTTAAGAAGTCTTTATTAATTCTGCTTTTTTTCTAACCTATTAATATCTTATTTCAATAGTCGCTGCTTCTCCCTCTCCCCCCTTTCCTTTGTTCACTTTCTCCCTGGTTCTGAGCTGTCATGCACAAACTCATCTCCTCAAAGACAGTGGTTCCCATTAACTACGAAGCCTTGTTAATATTCCAAGCTGCAGTGCTCCTCCCTGAGACAGTCCCAGGGAGGAACAAGATCACTCGTGTTCGTCACATCCACACAGAGAAGGGCTCAAAGCCAGTTTTAGGAGCACTCAGTGTAGCAGGCACTAGGCTTAGCTTAAGCAATACACAGGCTGGGAAAAATGAATGCCCCAGAGATTGTAACAGGTTTTTTTGAGATCCTTTTCAACGTCTGTTTCATCTCTTTTCCAACTGCCCCTTCTTCACCTTCCTTGTTTTCTTCCATTTTTTCCTCCCACTCCTCCAGTCTGATCTTACTTTCTCCCTCCAGCACTCTTTGTGTCTTCTTTCTGGCTTAATTTTTTCAGGTGGAGATGATTGGGCCCTTCCTAGAAATTCCCACCTTCAGTGAGGAGCCAAACAAATGTCTTCTGAATGGTAAAGCATGGCTCAAGTTTCAAATACAGAGTTCTCCTGGCAGGAGGTGCCGGAATGGCCTTCTGGACTGCTGCAGCTCCGTGTAATCCCTGCACAACCTGATCCTGGATGATGCTTTGGGTGTGCACTCTTACAGGAGCATGAAAGAAAGAGTCTCTGTGCATACTGGCCATGATCCACAGCAAATCAGCCCACACAATCCCTGTGCTTTATTCCACACGTCAGATGGATTTCAGCCTTTGGATTTGCTTTATGCGCTGGCTGCCACATAACCTACATTTTATGGCAACACAAAGTCCTTCTGATTTTGTTAGAGAATTTGTTCTCAGGTTCAAAGCTGTGAAAAGATGGTAGAAGAAACCCAAGATAGCACAAATAAAATGAAGTGCAAGATCAGGAACTGACCAACCTTGATTTGTCATGACTTACATCCCAATATTACAACTCCCTTTCTGTGTGCAAAGTTTGCCAATTAGGCAAAAAGTGTTGTATCCCGTACAAATCCACTCTCAGAGCCAGGTATCTTGGACTATGGGAACTAGAGGATAGTTAAATTATCCTAAATCAAGTCTTCTTACAGAAGAAATTGCAAGAAATTAATACTTCAAATTTTCTTAGTCTGGGAACTGAATTGTCTAGGGGATCAATCTGATGTTGGGATACAGACATTTGCTCCTCTGGTATTTGTGGCATTTGCTATATTTAGAATACAAATATTGTACTACCCTGGGATGTTCCCCATTCTGAGATGCTTTTGAATCCAAATTGCAAAGAAGAGAGCAGCAACTGAATTCCATGAGAAGCCTATGGCAAAAAAATCCATTGCAGCTCTCTCAGAAGAATGTAAGTAAATAAATATTGAATATATACACAAATGTGTGTGTCTGTGCTTGTGTGTGCACCCACAGAGAACATACACATAAAAAAATTTGCAACAGAGTGAAAAGTATGCGACTCATCACAGATTATTTTATGAAATAATTGGAACACACAGGTGGACAGATAATTTGTAAATATACCACAAGGGGAACACATTGCAGTGGTTTTTAGTAACCCATCTAGTACGGTGAATTTCTTGGTGCAATACTTTGTCAAGGACTGCAGTAAAAGCCAAGCAATTTCACTGCAAAACCTGACAGAAGGACCTATCCCAACATTTACGGTCATCACAGCTGCTGAAACAAACTTGAATGTGACATTCAAGACATCAGGGTACCTAAGCTGAGACAGTGAAATAAAGAAATATATCTGTTTTAACAAAATTCCTTTGGGACAGGATAAATAATAAATGGATGACAAGTGTAACTAAAAACCAGCAGGATCTTTCTGCATCAGGCTTTGTCCATCCATTAAAAGGAAAACCCAAACTCCAAACCTCCTGAAATGCATTTTATTCACACCATAAACCAGTCAGGATCAATGAGACACATAAGTGGGGAAAATGGCACTAAACAGAAATAAAAACTAGAAATTATTAAATGCAAAGCAAAGAACCAAAACAGCGTCTGCAAGGAGAAATGAGGTGGAGAGTCAAGTGTCTCATGACAGGATAAAATCTTTTTGGCAAGTGTGGATCTGAAGGCATGATCTGCAAATAAATATTTACAACTCGAATAAAATTTCAACACTAGACTGAGAAAACACGGGGTTGGTCACGGCAGGGAAGGAATGCAGACGAGAGAAATAACTATCTTGGGTTATGGAGGGGCTTTATCTGACTACAGAAAAAAAACATAACTTGGGGAGAAAAAGGCCGTTGATCCCTTGGACAAAAGGGCTTGCAACCAGAAAATTAAAAAAAGAAAAGAAAAAAGAAAAAAAAAAGAAAACCTGCTCACTCACAAGTTTTACCAGCTTAAATGACACAGTTCTAAAATATCCTAAATGTTACTATCTCTTATTTAAAGGCAGAAGCATTTCTACATCTAAAAAAATCCAGTTAGAGGCTAAATGGCAGGAAACCATGTTTCTGGGACTTAAAAAGCAGCTACTCAACACATCTTGAAACTGAGCACAGCAAACCCAGCCCTGTAATGGTGGAGTTCACTTCAGGTTTGAAATGCAGCCACTGAAACATGATGTAACTAATTCTTAGGCTTGAGGAAATGCATAGAGAGCCTCTGCAACCTGTCCTCACACAACTGCACAAAGACAGGTGTCTCATTTCACCCACAGCAAAGAAATGATCCACCCTGCACCTACAAATAAATGGAAAGATGACAGGCCTCATGTAGTGTGTGGATGGGTAAATTGCATTCACCATGGACAGCACTGAAAATTGGACATCTTCTATACTTGCAGCAATTAATTCGCCGTGCTACTTGAAATATTTCCTATCTGAGTACTGGGAATACTGCAATCATACTGTCTGGGTGTCTAATGCAATGTAACAGACCACCAATTTTTAATGGCCCCAACTGTAAAAAAACACCAAGAAGAGACACAGGCAGAGAAAACACCTCTATGTTAATTTAAAGGTCTCATCAATTGCAGAAACTGATCTTGCTAGGTAAAATAGAGCAGTCACTGGTCAAGAGAATATGTAAATTAATTTGAAAAGCACTTAGCACTACACTGGAATCAAATAGAATACAATAGAATCAAATAGAACTACATCCACAATATTCAGGTTATATGTACAAGTAAAGCTAGCATTAAAAACACAGTCTTCTCCACTTGGGACTTTAAATCCTTTTTGCAAATTCCTGTTTCTGCATCAAGTATTCACCTTCTGAAGGGTGCTATGAGATGATAATGGACACATGACCAAACCTGACAACTCACAGGGCTGGACGATGGCAGGTACCACTAATTTCATCAACACTAACACTGAAATCACCTCTGGGCTACTAAGCCTGTGAATCTGTCCCTTCAGTTCCTTAGTAGCAAGGTTATAGGCAGGTGCAAAAAACTCTGCTTAAAAAGCCAAGAAATACGTGTCTTGTCCTGACATTTTTTTCCCTCCTACGCTCCTACCCTTTTGTATTTTGGATTCTTCTTTGTAGCATACATGTTCATCACACCAGTTATCCCAGGCACCCCTCCACTGCATCCATGTAGGATATGGGACAAATAAAGTTGGATGTGCCTCTTAAATCTCTTTAGAAATTCTCCTGCTCTATGTTTTGGAAATATCTTTTAGAAATACCTCTGCCTGCTTCATCCTGCTTACCCACAAGAGAGAAGACAGTACACTTCTCATCATTATTCCTATATTTTATCTTGGAGCCATCAGGCTGAGTATTTTGGGATAGAGTGAATTTCCATTAGATGTGCTCTCTTAGATGTCAGTGTGAATTTTGTTTATGTGACACAGAACTCAGCTCTTGAAATACGGAGTGAATACCAGCAATGCTCAAACAGACATCCAACAGGATAAATAAAGATCACTCTTACACTCTGTGGTTAAGAACTAATCATTTAAGTGTAAAATCTACTCAATTTCTTTCCTAATTTTTCTGTTTTCCATGACATCCACTGGAAATATAGGAGATCTCAAAATGCACACTGCTCTATCAGTCTAAGAGCATAGTGTCATTTCCTTCAGAGCAGAATGGAACAATGCAGCTTTTAGAAAAAAGTCACGTTGAGAAAGAAGCTTTACATTGAGTTACGTCTGTTAATTATCAAAAAGAAAGGAATATTTCAAGGAGAAGGAAGATATGCACGTGGACATTGGAAACAAGCTCATAAAAAAAGTTATGGCTTTGCTGAAGTTAATTATCTGTCAAAGTTTCCATTATAAACTCACCACTCAAGAACCAACATCAAATCCATAAGCTCACACACACCCCAGATGCCACAAAGGTCTGCTGAGCTTTGCTGAGGGGGTTTGAAAGGAGCAGAGCAATGAATCATTGGCAGGGGCTCTGCAGCTCCTGTCCCATGGTACGTGTGGCTGGGTGCTGCCTAACACAGATGGAGGGCACAGTCCAACCAGCACCTTTTTATTGTTTTAGTGGAGCTGGATTTACTTTCTATCACCTGCTTTGAGGAATGTAACACAAGTTCAGACAAAGACTTCGTAGGCAAGGGGTGCTGCTGAGAGACACTTCCAGGCTCATGATAAGGAGGGGATTTGCAGAGCTTTGGTGGGTACCAGAGGCCTCCTGAGGTTTTCATTCATGTATAGCAGTTACTCACAATGTTATTCAGTTGAATTTCTGACTCAGCGTCTTTCTGCTGAATCCTGTCCCCTTTTATTTCAGTTCACTCCATTCAGTTACTCACTGTTTTTGTCATGTCCTCTCTCTTTTGTGCAGAAGCACAGACTGCACAGCCCTCTACCACCAGAGCACTCTGAACACAGGAGTGCTGGAGCTACAAAAGATAAAATATAAAAATACCAACTCCACAGAGGAGCCCTTCTCCATAAACTTACCATTAAAATGCGTCTGTAGCTGTCCCTGTCGATGCCCCAGAGCTTCAAGTCTGTCTTGGCCTTGACAGTGGCAGCCCGGGGTGTTCCATAGATCAGTGCCAGCTCCCCGAAGCTGCCTCCTTCTCCAATGCTGGTGACCCACTCCCCGTTGACATAAACCTACCACAGCACAAGACAAAGAAAGAAGTCATAGCAGTTTGGGGGCTGAGTTGCAGTTCTCCTCCTGCTGCCAGTTACCCAAAAGGCTGTTAGCAATTTCCTTTCATCAGCTCTGGGGACACAGAAGGAAAACAAGAGCGTAACACTTTCTGCAGTCGGTCCCCAAAGAGGGCAACAACCTGTTCTGTGGACAGAATTTCAAGTTGTCTTGCTTCAGTACAATGACTGTATTTACTCTCCGAGTTTTCAGCTCCCATGGTTAACTGGCATCATGTTTTCCCTCTTGTGTTCAAGGCTCAGGCAGTCAACAAGCAGAACTGTCACAACTTTGGCGTTTTATTAGCACTGTCAGACTTGAAAGGAAGGAGATTTGTTGATATGTGTAATGAGGGTTGCTGAAAAGCGTCATGGCCATGAAATGAAAAGCAGTCAAAACAAGGAAATATCTTTTCAAAAGAAACATTTTTTTTTCCCTCCCTAAGCCTGGTGCTTCCAACAACCATTTAAATATAAGTATACAGATCTTCTTCTCCCTTAGTGAAGATGACTACGTGCTCTGGACTTGAGAAGCTCTGTGTGGAACTACCCTTTGTCTTTAACATCAGCTCTACAGAACTTGGGAAGCAGTGTTTGACCCACGGTCTATTCAGGTAACTCTTGGAACATGGCACAGCTCTATAACACTATCACTGTGTGTTTTTCCTGGATTATGTTTAATTTGAAAAGAATTCCCACACTTGGGTACTGTGCAAAACCTTCCCTGGAGGAAGGAGCCTTGTGCAGGTGCTTTCCACTGGGCTCCATTTTCCTCTCCACTCAAGGACAATACAGCTCAAGAGACATGACAGTGTGTGCAAAGGCTGGTGTGGACTGTGCATTTTAAGGCTTGCTGCCATAAACTACACAATAAACCCTTTTAATTCTGTTAATGTGTCTGTGAGTTTAGAGGCAAGGAAAGGCTGGGTGCTTTTACCCAGTGCAGAATACATCCCAATCTGTTACAGACCAGTAACAGCAGAAATCAATCAGAATTAATTTCAATTCTTTGGAAGTTCTGTGAAGAAAAGTAATATGAATAAAATAGGCAGGCATTCTCATCTTAAGAAGAAAAGTATTGCAAAGGCAGAGATCATAACCTAACACCAATTACTGAGCAATAAACTAGCAGGTTTTAAAAAATATATGAATTAGAGCTGTGTTCAAGCTGAGCATGAGAAAAGATGGTGACCAAAATAAATGAACTGGGGTCAAAATTCAACAACCTGTCAGTATTAATTTTACTTCTATCTTCCTTTTATGATGAAAAGGCCTATTACAAAATACAGTTGGAATCAATCCCAATTTATCTTCACAATATTCAATTAAGATTTTCTCCAGCTCCTACTGAGGTCAGTGAAATTCTGGTTCAGTAGGAGATAGATGAGGCCACAGAGCAGTTCAGCTGATCAAGAGAATTCTTGGGTATCAGCTGAAAAGGAGCAGCATTGGCATCACTGCTGAACTCTCCAGGCAACGTGGTGGCTCCTGGTACCCCTGGAACATCTGAGGATAAAGGGGCTGAAAAATGAAGGGTAAAAATAATCCCAAACAGGCAGGTGGTAGCAGACTGCCAAGAAAGAGCTCAAGCCACAAAGACTATAGTTTCGTTTCTTCACCATGACAGAATGAATGTCACACGGGAGAATATCACACAAGAGAATAGTAACAGCCTTTCCTTTCAAACTTTAGCACTCACCACAGCAAAAAAGTCTCACAGAACACTGAAACTACTTTTGATTCCCCTCATGATGAAAAAATGAAAGCAAAGAAGTTTTAAAAAAGCCAGGAAAACCCAAGTATTTTCTTGGTGAAAGAAGGAGGCAATTCTGTGGCTCCTGGATCTCTTTTTTTTTGCGAGACAAGCAGGAGAAATGGATGAATAAAAGCAGGATTCTGAAAGGCTTGTAACATAATGAGAGTGTATGAACATTTCTAAACTCTATTAATTCATTGCAAAATTGTCCAGATGCATATTTGACTGTAGGGATACCCTCCTTCTGTGGGAATTTCACTGGATGGACCCAGGGTTTGCTACAGTCGAGTAATCCATGTGTCCCCTGTAAAAAGTCTTAGGGATGATGGCAAAAATCTAATAATGCCAATGAGTTTTGGTCCACATCCTTAATGTCGACTGACACGGTACCCTGGACTCTTTTTCAGCACACCAAAAGTGCATGTGTTTCTATATGTTCTTTTGTTGAAAAACACAGATTTTGTTATTGCAGAATGGTCTGAATTACAAGCAGGAAATAAAACTCATTCCAACACATATTTTTAAAGCAATATGGTGACATCTCTTGTAAAAGCAGCGTGGATGGTGTGACTGCAGGCCAGGCAGGGAATTATGCTGGTAAAACTCAAGTTTGAGAGAGTGAAGGATGGATATTTAATGTTGCACAGTTGTTATAAAGAGAGGCTACTGCTCTGCTCTAAGACTCCTTTAATTTTGCTGTCTTACTTGACAAGACTCTCCAGAACAAGTTTGACATCTCGCCTTAAACAGTTTATGCAAATGGTCATTCGTCCACCCCGAGGGTGTCAGGTTCAAAGTACTCTGAGGTGAAACCAAATCACTGATCTGACAGTCTTTGGGCCCAGCATTCACTCCCCCAATAAAAATGTCATTTCAAATATCAATCTCTGAAAGAGAAAACAGCTTGAGAATAAGTTATTTTCTAGAAGGAAAACCACTGCACTTCATTCTCTGCAAAGGCCTAAGTCAACAATCTACCTTTGTCTTTATGATGAAGTTCAAGTGCATTGATGGCACACTACAAAGCCATCCTGCCCTTTAACAGAGTTTGGCTCCACTATAAATCCCTTTAAAGTAGATAAAAAAAAAAAAAAAAAAGTAGAAAGGAAAGTAGCTCTGTTTGTAAGGTGTGGGAAGCAAAGCTATTTTAGGCTCAGAATAGCTTATGAAAGCCAATGTTATATGGCAGCAGCTCAGATGATCTCCCTATTTATCCTAAAAAATGCTGGGCTGAGGTTTTGGCTCAGCCAGTTTTAGGCATCTGTGAACTCTCACCAAAGTGGTGAGTACATAAATGAATTACTCCTAATTTTCACTTGGCCTGTCAATCACAGGTCTGTAATAGCTGGAACCTTCTTTCATGCAGCTTAAGAGGAAAGCAGAACTTCAGATGCCCAAGTACATCCAAGCCCTCAGGACCACCTACTTTTCACAGATGGAAAGTACTTTGGATGTCTACTGTTGTAGTATGAGCACTCCAGTTTTTGCAGGCTTTGAGAGTCACACAACTTGGTTCACTTCATTGTATTTTAGGAGGCAAACAGGAAAAATCTCCTGTGAACATCAATATTTCCTTTCTTCATGGGCTGTGATATCCACGGGCAGTGACTGTGGGAGAAGATGCAGAGTCATGCAATGCTCAATGCAACAGGATTTGGATCTGGGCCTCACTCATCTTCATGTTCTCCAGAGATGCAGAAAGGGACCTTGCCATGAGCAGGGATTCAAACATTTTACTTTGAAGGCAGGATAGGAATGTCTGCCTCTGAGCTTCACTGGAGTGAATTTATCTTTCCTTTAATTTTGTATTGTTGATTTCAAGTTAATTTCTGACCTTTTTTTTTTTTTTTTTTTTTTTTTTTTTTTTTTTTTTTTTTTTTTTTTTTTTTTTTTTTTTTTTTTTTTTTTTTTTTTTTTTTTTTTTTTTTTTTTTTTTTTTTTTTTTTTTGGCTGCCACTTTGTGATCTATGTGGACAATCTAATTTGTTCCAGGCATTCCAACTCTTACATCTTAAATCCCCTCCCTTGTATCTGTTTGCAATTTGGGCTTTGTGTCTTGTTAAGCCTTAATATTTGTTATCCAAACAAGAAGATGAGTTTTATTTATTCTTGGAAAAATAAACAAGCCTTAGACATGAAGAGTATTTATATGTGGGTAGTTTTCTCAAAGCTAGTGCTTTATTTGTAGTTTGAATACGAATATATGAACTAGAAGATTGCCTCAAGAACCCTTAAAAATTCAAGTTGAAAAACTCCAGACTTTTAAATGTTCTGCTTCAAATTTCAAACGGCAACCTTTTGAAATTAGGAAAATCATTGATGATGGAAGAATTCAAAGCAGAAGCAATCTATGGAATCTAACTATTAAACATAACTAGTTTTAAAACCCAACAGAATTCCCACATAAAAAACTGTGCCATTTTCATCTTCGTATATACAAATTAAACAGTTTGTATATACAAATAAGAGCTCAAGAAGATTTGACCTACAGTCAAGAGATAATTTTATCTATTATCCACAGTATTTATGTAGAGGTCCACATGAAGATTTATACAGTAAATACAGAACCTATTCAAGAAAAAAAAAACACTGGAAATTTTTCCATTTTGATTTTCACCGTGCTACAGTTCAGCTGCTGTTGTTTTACAAGAAGAAAACCTGAGAATGCCTGTAGAGAAAGTTGCTGTGACATTAAATAGAAAAGGAAGTTGCTGAGTCTAAAAAAAATAATACATCTGTTTGCAAAATGGTAGTCGGCGGTGCTTTTTAAAGTAAAAAATGTGAGGTTGTGAGATTAAAATAACAAACAGGAAGTCTTTTTATATTTAGAAATATGGATTAGAGATTTTTGCAAGTCATATTTTAGCAGGTACTTTCAACATCTTTACTGGAAACTATAATTAAAGCTCTGCCAGCTACTTTTTGGCACACGTTCCCATTTGTCTGAGCAGGAAAGCTTCCAGTAGACAACTGACCTCTACGGCTTCAAAGTTTGTGCCATCATCTACCTAGAGAGCACTTTACCCATCTGCAGAGACAGATCATGAGCTAACAATTCTCCTCAACCCTGATATGCTGAGGAGGAAGACTCTGACTGATAACGCCCTAATGTCCTTTCCCATCTTTGATCAAGATATATCTGGTTTGTAGGATACAGGATATGAGAGGAAAACCCCAGGCCTTCTAAGACCTGCCTCTTTCTAAAACCCTTTCTTTCACATAGGAAAATTTGTGCCCTTCCCTTGGCCCACAGTCCATGTCGAGCGTGCTTGCCAGTGGAAGGGTTTGGAGTCTCCTGTGTTTGTCCACAGTAATACTGAGATGAAAACATACAGATACTTTATTCTGTGCTATCAGGGCCTGTGTACACCCTAAGAAAATGTAAGAGTTGAGAATTAAGTGCTATTATATTAAAAAATATTTTATTGCACTTCTAATTTGACTCAGATTATTTTGTAAGGGAAAATATTAGAAAGCTCTTACTTACTCTTTGGAGTGCCTGTGCCAAAACTCAACAAAAATTACTTTTAAATGCTGCAGTTTTTTAAATTCAGAACAACCACACACTGACTTTGTTATTCTCACTTTGTTGGTGGTTTCTGTTTGGTTTTGGTTGCTTGGTTGATAGATTTTATTGGGTTTTTTTTTCAGTTTTGCCATGACTTTCTTCCAGGGGTAGGAATTTTATGATGGCACTTGAAACCCCCTTTCCGTGTGTTTTTGCATGTGCATGGAAAATGTGGGTGCTTATCAGTCATGATGCTCTCAGAGTAAATTGCTCCTTGAATCCACTACTCCTGGAATACCTGCCACTTCCAAGCAGACCAGGGAAATAATGACAGCAGAGAGCCTGGCCAGGGGTTAAAGCCTCCAGTGCACCTGCCAACACCAGCTGAACCAGGCAGAAAATGGCTCGAGGCTCTAAGTCTCAGGGTCAATTGTCTACACTCCAAGTCGCTTTTTTTTTTCATGGAGAAGTGTGGAAGCATGCCAAAAAACTCTCTGGCAAGGCTTAAATGAACTGCAGCTCGCTTACAAGCGGTCTGGAGTTCCTTCAGACAATAAGGATTTTAGCAGTTCTGCCCAGAAAGTGGGAGAAGTCTTCTGGGGAGCACTATATATGTTGTGATAGTGTGAGCCCAAGGGATCTGGGTATGAACCAGTGGCCCTGGTACAGACTTGCTCTGGAGAGGGAAATGGGATCATCTCCCTGTGGCTTCCCAGCAGGGCAGTTAATGTAGGGAATTTCTGTGGCTACCAGGGTGTAGCTCCTGGACAAGCAAACACCTTGTGCCTTCCACAGAATCTTGCACTGGAATTCAGGGTGTGTTTTGGCTGATGTTTTAGGAACAGCTTAGGAAGCAGAGAGCACCAAGCTGAGACAGGGAGAGCAGGGTAAGGTGCAGCAGGATGCACCTTAGAGGATGCTGAAGTGGGACAGCACAAGAACTGGTCACAGAAGAGTTTGGCAAGACCTAACATGGTCAGGAGCTTTGGCTGTCTCCGGAATAAGCTCAGTTCAAATTACATTTTTAAGTCTTGCCAGGAAGTATTTGTCCAACAGAACATGTCTCTACATGTCTCTGAGAAGTATCAGGATGACATTATATGAATCTATCCATTTGATCTGTCCTAGCAGCTACAGACTGATTTTAGGGGAGTAGGGATTGAGAAGGCTCATGAAATCAGAGCTGCAATCTACTCAATGAAACCCCATTTTGTCAGTGTTTTGTAAGAGCAATATGTGCATACAGAATATTATCTCTTTTGCAATTAATTGCAAGGGTTTTGCAGACAGTTTTCAGATGTCATTCAGTCCCTCACTATCCTTGAGCCAAACACTGCAGAAAGCTTTCCTAAGGGTTTTGAGGGAGGACAAATTATTTTTAAAGAGGATTAATCCATAACTTCAACATGTGCATTTGCGAGTGTTTGTGGGTCTGATTCAAAGCCAGTGAACTCATTAGGCTCCCTATTGGTCCCTGACCAATTATTTTAAAACTAAATTTTAACACTGTTCTATAAATATTGCTCTTTTATTTTCTGGCCCCGTGGATGTGGCAATGTTTGCTGTTGAGAGGTACATCTGATAGGAACAGTGAGTCAGACGGATTTCCTGAGGAGCAACTTCCAGAGGCAGAGGCAGCGTGTGAGGTTTCTCAATTCCCAACAATACCAATTAGATGGTCTCCTCACACAAACAGACTGCTAAAAAAAATAACTTTCACTAAAATAGCTCCAAGCCTCCCGCCTGGGTTTAAAATAAATCACCTTCTTCTTTAAATATGCCAAACAAAACTCATGTGGGCATCTGAAGAGCAAAGTTGCTAATGAGCAAAGCCTGTCCTACCCGACCACTGTGGATGTGTGAGATGTCTGTAGGAACTTGTAGCAAAACTGCAAAAGGGTGAGTTTCATACAGAATAAAAATTATAAGAGGTGAATAGTTTATGATTTGGAAGGCAGGTTCAGAAAGAAGTTTCTTTTCAAAGACTTGCTGATTAAACCACTGCATACTCCCGTAAACATTTTGTGGTCTAACAGATCACTTTACACTTATAATAATCCTTGCTTTATTAATATGCTGCATTGTTCATATATTTGGACCTAATTTTAAAAGCAAATTAAGGTTTCTAAGATGAAACTCACTGCCTGAGGGTGTATCTCAATTTGTGAAAAAAACCCCAAACAACACATGAGCTAAGCTAACTGATTAAAGAAAATATTTTCCTTATGGTTGATCTAAACCCTCGGGTGCATTCCAGCATGGTGGCCTGCTCTGCCAAAGACTGCACACCTCCAGGTGTGGTTAGGGCTCTGAAGATAATGTCATTTGCTTGGTTTTGATACCATATTTTCCTGCTTAGAATGGACAAATAAGCCAGGATGTAAAACACGCCAATTTTAAAATTATGAACAAATGACTTAACACAACAAAAGCAAAGTAATGAAATGAGTGCTGTGAAATCTAGTTCAAGAAGAAAGGAGTCAGAACCACAGCACATGGCTGGCTCAAGCTGCGTGCCAAAGCACACAGTTTTATTATGTAGCTTCAAAATAAATATTATACTGCAAGGGTGTACTTACATCCACCTCGCCTTGGTCAATCACATAGAAGTTGTCTCCTTCATCACCTGGAAGCAAAATACAAAAGGTGATTGTTTCCTGAAGGTCTGCCAAGCTATTCAATAACTTCCTGTCCCTGTATTTAATCCTGTACATATTTGCACAGGTTTGTACACCAGATTACTTACAGAGAGATAAATTTTCTGAAACATCCTTGCCCATTTGCCTTCATAAATCAAAGTATCGTTATGATTTCTTGCTATTAATATCTTTCAATTGCATTAATTTATCTCTTTTGATTGATTCAACACTTCATTCAGTGTAAACACACAAGATAATATAGCCTGAGGGTAATGAAGTCCTCCACAACGTGCTGCAGGCATGCAGGTAAGTTGCCAAGTGCGATAATTCTGATACAGCACAATGAGGTGTTGAATATTCCCAACAACCATAAAAATATTTTCCATCTCTAATTACTCTCGGCTAGCCTGTGCCACCCTTATGCATTCTGAGCTGAGGTTTACTTCCTGACTATCTTCAGTTAAGGAATGAAGAGTTTAATTTGAGTGCTGTTTATCTACATTTAGCTGTAGCACTTTGAAACCCTGGAGATCTCCTAATGTGGTTTTGTAGGAGACCTCTCCATATGTAGCAAAAGACCTGCATCCATGAACTTATCCTATAGCTGCACACTTAGATGCTTTTGGAATATGGTTATTCTTTCCATTAAGCAAAGAGGGTGAAATCTGAAATGGAGAGATGTGAATTATACAACCTTAGCAAACATAAAAGAGGAAAGGATTACCCTGTTGTATGACTGTTTCTCCTGCAATGTGTGTGACAGGGAACATGGCATCGAATATGTCACTGGAAAAAAAAAAAAAGAAACATTTATTAATAAATCAGACCTATTTCTTATCTAGCCAGTAGACCTACATTCATTGTTTATTTAGCCTTCATTAGCAGATTTTGAGGAAAAAGAAAAGGAAAATTTTAGCTGTAACTGAAAAGTGAACCCCTGCTCCGCAAGGAATCAAAATAACCAGTTATGCACAAGCTGTGGTTTAAAACTAAGGGAGACCATGATTCAGTGCGTGCTGTTTTGAAAGAACTCCTGAATTATATGCAGAAAGGCTCTTCTTGCAGCACTGCACAAACTAACCAGCCTGAGTATTGCACTCTCTAAGCAGAGAGATTTGGGATTTCAGCTGCGATGGGTCTGTGTCCCAGCAGTGATTGCCAGATGCCCAAACGGGAGCTCTCCTCTTCTGAACATCTGGCCTCGCATTTACAAACAAAACCTGTTCCACAGTACAGAGCACACTTGGAAAGGTAGATGGTTCTAAATTAATGCAGCATAAGAGCTGGCAGGAGACTGCACTCACAGTGCAGAAGAGGCCAAACTCTGAAAATCTCAGCGAGTTGCTCGTGAGAAGGGAATCCGAGCGATGCTACAGAAAGAGGGGAGCTGCAGAAGAGCCTTGTGCTCATTAATCACAGCTGAATTACACACCTTGCCATGTCTCCAGCACACTGTCACATAGCCTTAAAAGGCCAGGCAGAGCAGTAGGGACGGGAACACACCCTGCACCAACACTTCGGGCAACTTGCCCAAATCCAGTCCTTTGTTTATTGAGGGAGACAGCAGGCTCCGTGGAGCCAGGGCTTCCTTTCCCCACATCAGATTTTGGGGAACTTATTTTCAGAAGTATGAGCCACATCGAGATGGGCACTCCCCACCTCTCTTCCCCTTCCTATGCATCAGCCTCAAGGGCTAAAGGAAATAGCTCCCCAACACAAACAAAAGGCAGCAAGAGGGGATTGTTAACTAGCCTCTTCCCTGGTCTGGCCTAGGAATGGTCCATCCAGGGACCACCGACAACAGCAGCAAGATGAAACACTTCAGCCTGGAATGGAGCACAGTCCTCACAACCATAACAGAACAGGAACAGTGGAGAAACCCAAAATTTTCATCAACATAGTCAGAAGATCAGCAAACAAACCCATGAAACCTATGCTACATTTCAATGCCTTATATGGGAAATGCATATTGTAAAATCCCATTATTAGCTTATTTCCTGTTCAACTGTTCCAGACTTTATTCAGGCTCAGTTCAAGGAAATGTTTCACTCCTAAGTTCAAATTGCTCATGTCTTTCCTCTTCAGCAGTCTGGATGTTTTTGCTCAGTATCACAGCTCTGTGTCAGGACAACTGGGAGATTTCAGACCAGGCACCTCCTGTGGCTCTGCAGCACCTGCAAGGGATGCTCAGCCATGACCTAAATATAACAAAGCAATGTATTTCACCCCTGTTGTTTCATCAGGCCCACTCCATGCTATTCCTACTCACGTCCAGGAAACCACAGATACAAAGCCTGCTCTAAGGTGTCAAGGAGAAACCTCTTTCTCACCTTGTTTTGAGCACTGATGTAAAGACCTATAATAAATTACTTTGAAAAGCTATGGACCATATTCTTAAATCCACTGAACTCATTTTTGTGATCTTAGATGGGTTCAGCATTTCTCCAGTTCAAGGGACTCCTCTGTTGGTAAAAATCATCTGCCTGGTACAGACACATCTCTGGAGCTGGTCCCTGTGCCAGCCCTCCACTGAGAAGAACTGGGAGCTGAAATTCCAGTGGGATGGGGGAAACTACCACAATGGCAGGTGCTGAACTGGAACAGGCACCAAGGGACTTTATGTCCATGAGGCAAGTCAAGTTGTTTTCCAGCAGCTCTGGGACCTGGGAATTCAGTATGACAGAGGCTCCTTTGCCTCCCCGTGGTTTCCCCTTGGCTGTGCTGGGGCACCTCACCGAGCTCTTAGAACAGTCCTGCAGCCTTCAGAACATTTACTGAGTAAACATGGCAGAGAAAAAAGTCTTCAATGTGATAGATCCAAAAACAGGTACAACACAGTGAATACCAATATCCAAATCAAAATGTGCTGTTGGAACAAACTTGGAAACTTTATTTTATTTTAAATAGAAAATAACTATCCAGTTTCACCTTTTCATCCTTGTTTTAATCCTGTACTTTATTTATGACTTAACAATTGACTGTACAAACAGTGCCCCATAAATTATGTATACCGCTCTACCCTTCTCCAAAATGTTCCACATTTCAATTATACATCACCTTTTAGTTTTATCCAAAAAGCCCCTCTTTAAAACTCACAGACTAAAACTTTCAGCTGACAGTGTAATGAACCCTAAGTCTACTAGCAGCAACAGCAGATCTACACTAATATTCTGCTGTATAGCAGAATACAGGTGTAAATATTCTAGCACCCCACATATGATGGGGTGAAGTCCTAATCTTATTTCAGTGAAGTCTTAATCTTATTAGACCAAGACTTGGATTTTTAAAGAGACCTTTGAAGGACATGTCATCAAACATTAGTCTGAGGTACATAGGAACACACAGATGCAGAAGTTACCAAAGTTGTGGTGGTGCTGATTTACAACTCCAAAGTAAAACAAGGACATGCCTTCAATATAAAGATAAGTGACCAATTATATCACAACTGTCACTGACAACACATCATGATGTTTCTTTCCTACTAGGGAATTATTATTATTCTTAATTGATATAGTTAGGCCAAGATCTCTCACAGTGATTAATGAGTCGTACTGTTCCTGCTTTTGGATGCTCAATTTGAGATTCATTAAACATCCTCAGATCTCCAGTGATATGGATCAGCAGGCAGCCTCAAAGTTTTTCAGCCTACAAGTCTGGCAGCCAATAACTGGGCCATTCAGAATACCACCAAAGAAAACCACCCTTCTGGAAATTATCATCTCCTAAAGTACTGAATGCTTAAGATCTCTGTATGAAATCTGCTTTTTGATTTAATTCAGACTAAGTGTAGAATCTGTTTGGAAACTTTTCTTATTGCCTTTATCTTCAGCATCTGAAATAAATACAAAAATATCACAAGGATCAATATACCAAAATACTTCAAAAATCTGAAAAATTTGTTCCTAACTCAAGCCAAAATCTGTAATGCAATAAAAAGACATATTTTCCACCTCCCCAGTAAAGATCTGATGCTCCATATTCAGTTCCAGCCATGTGTCCTGGGCCTGCACCACGCTGAGACAGCAAACTTTAAATCCTGAATAAGCTGAGGCACTTGCTAAAGGCATAAACAATACACCCAAGGCCAAAAACACGGTCAGTTGTTTTTTTCCTGTACCACGCACCTGTTTATGAGACATCCAAAATCATTCTCTGGCCATTACAGCAAAAATCAGCCCTTACAAATCCAGTGCTGCAACCATCCCACCACCACTAGCACAGACTGTAACTAGGCTCTTCTCCAGCTCTGAAAAGTTATTTCCTGGGTTTGAAGGTTGTGTTAAATTGTTAGGGTCAAACACATGCAAACACATTCCCGACAACCACATTTTTTCAAGCAGGTCCTATTCCATCAGAAAAAGCAGGCCAGAAAATCAGTAGTTAAGTCTTCAAGTGTTGAACTACCATGATTTCATCTCCTATCTGAGCTGCAGCACCAAGAACACAGCAGCCTCTGTCTCCTGCCCCTGCACTGTTGACACCGACCGTGCTCGCAATGCTTTGTGCTCAACTGATATGGAAATGGTTTGATTTTTTGCCAGGATTTTTATGATTGTGCTGTAAGTGAGAACTGCTCAGAGGGATTTCTTTATTTTGTTGACAATGTAGCATTTGCCCTCTTTCCAGATGACTTATTCAGGTGATGGATGAAGAAAATAGGGCACCAGATCTGGTATTTAAGCTGTTGTTTCATGAGACTGCAAGAGAGCTGCAACAGACCAAGAGAGCTGCTCTGCACCCAGCGTGTCCTGGGCTCAGCATCAGCACTTGGAGGGCTCTTTCTCACCCTCTCCAGAGCCAAGCTTTTGACAGGTTTTGCCATTTTTTCACAGCTTCCCTAACTCCTCCCAGAGGATCTATTTCTGTTTACTCGTGACACTTGGGAGTCAGACTTTTTTTTCCAGTCAAAAGGTATCAAGGGCAGTTTTTTGGCTTGGAAGAGTAGTTGCAGGTGAGACTGTATGTACCTGAATATCCAAAGGGATCCAAAGCAGGACATCACTAATGCTTTCCAGGGGGATTTCTGCAGGTTTAATTGCTTGTAACCTTTCAATAGTATTATTCAAAAACAAATCACAAGAAAAGACTGTGAGCAGCAAAGAACATACAGAGAGCAGTGATCTAGTCCAACAAAGTGAAACCAAGAGATGCGTTTAGACATGAAATCTCTATCTATTCAATCAAAAAATACCAGCTGTCTTCTTATGGAATATCAAAATTTAAAAGACTTTTTTTAAAAGGTCAAAGATATCAAAGGCTTGCAGCAAGTTTTAACACAACTGTGCTCAGGCCTGGAGTCACAGGGGCTGATCCTCTGCTGTCTGGCATCTCTGATGACTCCTGGCCACCTGGCCAGCTTGAGTCAATTCCCTTCTCATGCCAAGAAGGCAAACTCCACTCAAACCAGTGAGACTGTAGCTATTTAGACCAGAAAAAAAAAATCTATTGCAGTGACTGCAAAATAAATATGATGAAACACTTTGCTGATTTAATTCTGTAGCATTTTATAGACCCCATTTGCCAAGAAGCAAATGCCTCTGCTAAGAGGAAGCCAGTGGAGAGGGCAGGGCCAAGGGGGTTCTCTTTCTCATGAGAAAAAGTGAGTGATAAAAGTAAATCATCTCATCTGCTTTTACACCGAGGCTGCTTGGAGTCGACATAGAATGGGAGATGGAAAAAAAATGATGTGCACTGTGGGTAATATAGCACTGGCAATAGGCAACTGAGAAGAAGTTTGTTAAAACAAAGAGAGAGAAAGAGAATTCCAAGCACTTTCAGAACCAGACCATGGCAATGGCCAAAATAGGGAAACTATGTAAGACAATTTATCAGTTTCACAATCAGATTTCTTTCCAGCCCTTGCTGTGCTGAATGCATTGCAGGGAAGGAAAAATGGAAGAGACAAAATGTATATGTGTTAGGCAAAAATGGAAAATCCTCGTTATACCTGCAGGTTATAATTTGTCAAGAGTTCAATCAGAACAATTTCATTGTGCAGGCAGCCTCAGGAAGCCTTCAGTGTGTGTGCTATGCAGAGGTTTTTTTAATTCTTTTGCTATCTCTCTAGCAAAACAAAGCCAGCCCTGTGTTGTTGAGGACAGCTTTAAAAGATATGGAGTTGTTCTGGCATAATTCAACAAAAGACACGGAACATTTTCTCGCAGTGAAGCTGCCCTAGCAGGAGGATTCAAGCATTTTAAACCTTTCCCACTTACATACCTTTAAAGTTTAGTAAACAGAGTTGATAGTAACTCCACCCTCCTTTAGCTGTAGCTCTTATGTTTGGGTACTATCTGGGAACTATTTTAAGATTTCTGAAGTGGTGGGAGGGGGGGTTGTACGGGGTCTTCTTGTGTATGTCTAAGATTTTCTTGTGATTCATTTCCTGAAAAGACAACAACTTTCTAGCAATTGTTCTACCAACAGCTTCCCCTGCCCTGTAAGGACGAAGAGCACAGAATTCAAACCAAACTGGCTTCAATAAACATCTGTGTAGTGAGGGAACAAACACAGTACTTTAACACAGAATAAATTGCAAAGGTCTCTGCAAGGCTCCCCCTGAATGTATAAGGCTTCAATCCATACTGCTTGTTCCTAGGAATGCTACACGTCCTTGGTGATGTACACTGCTGAAACCACCAAGAACCATTAATATGATTTACTGACTACTGAGAATAAAGGCAAAGCATCCAGGTGAAATAAAAGATTCCCTTTTAGAGGTATTTAAAATCAACAGCCCCAAGCTTACAATTGCTGTAATCAAATATGTGGTGTCATAGGCATGTACCTAAGAAAGAGTCAGTACTGAAGCCTTAACAAAAACATTACCCATCTGCTTCTCTTAATGTCTTTTCCTGTTAGGACAGCAACAAATTAATTATAGCAGCTTACAAAGCTATTAACAATTAAGAATATTTAATTCATTATAATGGTTGACAGTTACTATTGCAATTAAGACATGCATTAATTTTACCATAATGACTATATAAGTCTTTGAAATTGGACATGAGAAGACTGTGAATGGCAGACTAACATTAAAGTCCATGTCTAATTCCATAATATTTATTAAGTCACAGGTCCACATAACTAGCAGACATGTGAAACAGAAAAAATGTCATCTTTTATTTCTGTGAAATATTTCCACTTTTACTGTTTTATGAAGTCCTTTTATAGGTTCATTAATTATTATAGCCAATGAACAGAATACAACTTCGTGAGCAGAGCATCAATTCATTTTACAGACTGTACATCTACGTGCCAATGGGTCACATCATCTTCACACGTTAACAACAGCTTTGGGAGGCAGTTTCTGCAGGGATCTTTATCTGGAAAACTATCTGCCATGGATTGCTGCAATAAGAGGTACAAAAAGGGGCCAAACCTTGTGGCTCAAGAATGACAAGGTCCAATCCCACACTCTACCCCACTGCTTTGGCCTCTTTTCCTCCCACCTCTCAGAAGCATCACTTCACTGAAGTCACACTGCCAAGCCCTGGCTGAGGGAATTGATTATTTCCCTCTGTTCATGCCTTGTTGGACAGCCTGGAGTACCATGGCCAGTTTTGGGCTCCCCCATATAAGAAACACACTGACAAACAGTGAGTCCTCAAAGTAGCTCAGGGCCTGGAGCACACAGCAGATGCAAAGAAGGTGGGAGAACTGCGTTTGGCCTCTTCTGAAAACACAGTCAGGGAGATCCTACTGCTCTTAAGACAAGAGGCACAAATTGGAACAGAGGAAATTACCAACCTATATAAAGAAAAAAAAAAAAAAACTTGCTATGAGGGTGGTCAAACACTGGAAGAGGGGCCCAGGGAAGGGGCTTGTTTCCAAGCTGGGCAAGGCTCTGGGTTAGAGCAGCCAACTCTGCGCAGACCGGCTTCGAGCAGGAGGTCGGAGCAGGGATGTCTGGAAGCCCCGTCCACCTGCCGGGAGCCCAGGGCTTGGCACGGAGCTGCTCCCAGTGGGAGGGATGAGGTGGTCCTGGGCCCAGCCGCAGACACGGGGGAGGCAGGGGAGGGTGAGTCAGGAGGCCAGCTGGAGAAAATCCCATGCATAATGCACGGAAAATATGCTCTCTGTGGACTGATGGAGGAATATCTGCCCTCCTGCATGAATAATTGCAAAGAGGCTGTATCCCAGCTTCCCATCACTAATAGCACTGCTCATCAGCAGAGCCTGTGCGTAACGGGAGGCCTTGATTAGAAATTGGGTAACATGATTTTTTGGGGGGGAAAAAAGCACTTTGCTCAAACTGGATATTCCTGTGGAAAACGGCTGATGTCATGTCCCATTTAAAATGTTTTAAAAGTTTTGAAACTGTCTAATTGTCCTACTGTGATATCTTTAGAGGATCTACTTTTCACTGTGAATTACTTCAAAGTAACATTTCTTGGTAATAAGTTAAAATCAAAATGAGGCATTGTTGAAAATGCTATTTCAGTTGAACTTAATCATATTTCTTTTCTTTTTTTTCCTGTGTGTGAGCATTCTCAATATTTTCATCTTGGAACTAAGATTCAAGATGAGAGAGGAATTTAAATGCCAAAAGAAAAACAAACAAGCAAAACAAAACAGAGAAACTTGGGTCAGTAAAATACACTTTCTACTTGCTTATGATGTACAAACATACATATACAGATATAGAGAAACACACATACTAGACTGTACAGGCTTCTTTCTGGTTTAGTAGGTACCATATAGTGATTAGGAACTCTTTCCTTGGCCAGCAGGTACCAGAGTCTAATGCAGAGACATTTATGGAGATTATAAGCTGTAAGAACACAGCATTGCTGCAAGAATACTTTATTGAAACTCTTACTTTGAGAAAGCTCCAAATACATCATTATTTGAAGCATGAAAGGGCACTGTAACAAAGGTGTTATTTTTATGCATTGGCATTGTAGAAGTGACCCAGGGAAAGGCTTAGCACAATGACAAACCATGCTCTTCAGACAAACTGGGCCAAATTCAACCCTGGTGTCACCGATATGAGGTTGGTGTATTTGAGCTGACTAAAGAGGAGGATCACCCTTTATGTCCCCCATGAGTATAGGATTTACATTTTCCCCACAGTTAATTACTTGTCATTTTCTCAAAATTCTGGAAAAGCAATGGAGGATATCATGCTGAAAAAAATAAGCATTTTAACTTAATAGATGAAAGAATAAGCATTTTAGCTTGGTAACTGAGAGAAAATTTCTTCTCCTGGGACCAAAACACAACATCACAAGAATAATTATCATTCCCAAAACAAGTCTCTGTTGTTATTATTATGAAGCAAATTCCACCAGTGATAAAGGGTGACCACAACAAAGTCATATTTGAACAGTTTATTCCTTCTGGTACTTTCAAATCCTTTCACTCTTTAATTTCAAGCTCCCTCTTCTGGACTATCCCAATGAAGCTGGAGAGTCACTATGCACTCATCCTTACTTCAGGAATCAGGTTATAAAGCTGAAGAAGCCCTGGGCAAATGGCACTGACACAGATCACTGTGTCCTGATTCAAAAGGTACTACAGCTGAAGGGATCTGAAATTACAATTGTATAAGCTGGGATTTAAAGTGGTCCCAGAGGGTGGCAATTGGAAATGCACAATTATGCAATCTCTCGGAGTAAATGATGGAGAAGATGTCCCTAAACATAGGAACAAGGAACATATATCCCTAGGGATATCCCTATATAGGAACATAGGACATTATTTTAAAAAATAAACTATAATAAATCGTATTTCACATGTACATAAGTAAATAAGAACAAAACCACACTATGCATGTTACCTTACAGTTCACATTATGCAGAGAAGAGGAATACCTCCTCCCCCAACAGTAATAGCATTCTCTGTTTGCTTTTCAGATTGAAATGGAGGACATTCTTTCATGAAAATTAAATTATACGTCTTTATGTTTTCTTGCATCCCTGTGCTTAGCAAATTTCTGACAAGAGAAAATTTTATCCTAATAATTCACTCAATTTTCCTATTCAGAGCATGTCTACACACAAACTGTTGTGGTTGTGGAACTTGGACATGAACATGATATTAATCTTTTTTTTTTTTTTTTTTTTTTTTTTTTTACTCTGTGAAGGAATCACTTCCAACAGTTTTCTATAAATATAGGAAAATTAAATTGTATGTGATAATTAGAATTGTTCCTTTGAATCATATACTTACTGCTCCTACACACTATTTTTATGACTATGGCTTGTGCACCTAGAAAAAGGTCAGAGTGCCACAAGACAGCCCCTCTGCCTGGCAAGTGTATCAGAACTATCAGTTATTGGGCTAAAATCTTCACCCTCCGTGCCTGGTGGTCTTTGCCATTAACACAAAAATCAGAATACTCCAAGAATGCTAAAGATGCTAAAGAACAACACAGTGCTAAAGAACGATAAGATGCTCAATAAACGCAGTTAGAGGGGGGTTTGTTCATGTAAGGTAGTTGAGTACATCAGGAAACTCCTGGGGTAATTCTGATCATGTATGTATCGATATAAAGCGCTCCTGGAAGAGCTGGGGAGGGATGAGAGGCCGAAGCCAAGGCTCTGCAGAGCTGTAGCTCCGAGTCACTCAGCGTGTGCTGCAACTAATCAAGCAGTGTTTGACATGCGTCTCCTCTGGCTGACAAGCTCATAACATACGGCTGCAGCCATCTCCCACATCTTGCTTAATTAATTTCCACCCTTGTTGTGAGCTCCCACACCTGGAGATACCAAACAGCTGGGTATAATAACAACACTTGAGCCTGCATTAGCGGATAGGATTCAACTGGGTTTATAATTGGATCGGTAAATGAAATCATTATAAAATAGCTGATAGAGGTTCTCTAGGATGAGTCAGAATGATTTTTTAAAAGTGTGTAAATCCAGCGTTAAGGAGCTGATGAATAAAATTCACATCTGACACAAAACCACATGTCCACAAGCACTTGCTTTTCTATTTGCATATCTGTTATAGCTTACAGACATGTGCAAACTCATACACCCACACATTTTCCTTATGTTTTCCTTAAGTTCATCATTACTCCCCTTCATCTGTGATTCACAGCATTTCCGAGATAGAATCTTCTACAATAAAACTAACCAGAGATAAAATTTCCCCAGACAATAAATACTTCTTTTGTAGGAGTTTTTTTAGTGAACTATCGCAATTAAGCAGCTTCATTTTTTACAGCTCCACTAATTCAAAGAAGGAGAAAACAGAGATTGATTAGATCAGATGATACATGCATGTTTTCTTAAGTGGTCTGCATTTGCAGGGCTCCAAGGAAAGGGAGCTTTTTAAGCATAAAAAACATAAATCTATAGATGCACAAATACAGACCCAAGGGCGCGCTTTCTTCATACCTATGGAAATAAATTCAGACACCATTGCATTACTTCATTCCATCTTCCTTATTAATTTTCTTCCTGAGCCTTCACTAACCACTACAGTGCACATCAAAGACATCTTGAAGAGACCCAGCAATATCCCTGGCAGCAACACCTGCTCCTTCCAACCTCCCAGCACTCGCTCCCCAGCAGTTCACCGTGTTTCTAAAACCTGCCCAGCAAACACTGCACCAACCTCCTTCTTCCACATTCTGCTGCAAACACTACAAAAATCACGAGTGCCCAGAGTTAAATCCTGCAATGTAACAGTGCACGGGTCTACTTTTATCTCTCCACAGCGATAGCAGATCTGGAAATCTCAGCTATGCTGGGCTTTCATTAGCATAGCTGGGATGGGAGAGGGGAAAAAGCAGTGTTGTATATGCCTTCCTGCATATCTGCAGCACATTTTTTAAATGCCTGGTTGAAAGGGAACATGAAGAATTCGCCAGGCAGGCTGGTGGATCAGTATTAAGGCCGACATTTGTGGTCACTCTTAGTCCAAACCTTCAAACACCTTTGCTTGGCTCTGCTAGCTCCATGTTTGCTTTCACACCAGTATAATTTTTAAGCAATTTCTCAGCAGAAAGAATTATATTTTATGGCATTAAATAAACCAGGACAAACTCAGCCCCGAAACAAATTGCAAAAAAAAACTTGCAGGAGTACATTATCACACGACTCATGTTGCTTCCTCCCAACTAAATTACCCTCCCAGTTTACAGATTTCTGTTTAATTTGGCCTCTGGCATGACAGAAAGGAATTTTTTGCCCATTTACACAACTCTATGAATCAAAGGTTGACAACAGTAAGCTGCTCTTCAGTCTGACTTGGAGGCATGCACCGAAAACCAGCCAAAAGTGCAGTACTTGCTCTATCAGGTCTCTCGCATGAACCAGCTCCGATATGGCCTGTAGCACACACATCCCTCTGGGAAAAAAAATGCTTCACAGCTCCTTCTCTCAAAGACTTGATGTATCAGCAGCTATAATTGCTCTGGATCTTGAATCCTGGCTGCGTTTACTGCTGTGAACTGCTCCAACACCAGCACCCTGAGATACTCTGTCTGTAAGATGGGAACTGATTTTGGTTAGGTTTAAAAAATAGTTTTGAAAAAAATAGAAGATTTTGCTGTTTAAGGAACATATCTCCACTGGTTTAAATATATTTTTTAATGTAGGGCAAGCAGGCTTTATCTGTATTGATATGAAATTCCAAAATACAATAAAGAAATGAAGCAGAAATTTCTATACTAAAGCCAACTTAAAACCAAATCCAATTAAAGGGAATAAATAGGACAAGAGAACAACTAATTCCTTGTCTTTGCTTCTCTTCAAGGAATATTTGTATAAATCCCTGGTCTGACATTTATGCTATTTCATGTGACAGGGATCAAAACTCTCCATAGCACAATGTTTTTAAACCATTTACAGCAGCAGCACCTTTATAAAAGATAATAGAAACCTCTCCACATGCACAGAACATTTTCTATAGGCTCACAAAGGGTTTAACCCTGCAAGCTTTTATCCATGTGAACAGTCAGCACTCTAAGTTGGAATAAAAGGAGTAATTTAATGAAAAGGGGGTGGTAGAATCAGGGGTTTGGAGGGAGAACATTCTGGGATGAAGAACATGTCTCTTATCTGTGCTGGTGAAGTGGTTTGTAATCAGGAGCATAAGATATGTGCCTTGTGGTGCAGTAAGAAGGAGAAGGAAAATTCTGAGTCCAGTGCCTGAACTAAGTAACTGTCCTGAAGCCTTCAGGCTCCTTTATTTAAAAGGGAGGGTTTCACAACTCTTGGACCCACATCACAGGCTTCTTTACATGTTCCTGTGGCCACGGGAAGTGGGAAGAGGTTATAAGCATTTAGACTCCACTTTGCATCTCACTTTTTAGGGGGAGGATGTCAGGAGAGACCCCACCCATGGCTGAATGGCTCAAGATAACATTCAGATGCAATGCTCGTGCCTAAGTATTGGGGTGTGTTTGGGGGTGACAGCCCAGACTGATTCTCAAAGCAATGCTCCTTGGAGACACTTTGAATCTAGACTGAGATGGCTGCACACCAAACCAAATGCGATTAGAAAGAAAAACTTTAATAACGACACTGCAGAGAAATTTCACTTGGTGAGGGTCAAAAGAGAAGGGAGTTGGAAGGCAGCAAAAAAAGTGTTTCTTAAATGGAGGAGATAAAGACGGCAGGAGATAAAAAGGTCAGACTAGGTGGTCTAAAGGTCCCTGTTAACCCCAAACTCAGTGACAGATACAGAAAAGCAAACACTTGATCTCGGAAAGATTTGGTCATGCAAAGGAAAAAAGCCAGAGAAGAGGCAGCAACCAAAGCAGGTAGTAGGTAAATACGTGATGGGCCACACAAATACATACGGGTGCTCTGGGCCACCTCCCTCTCCACTGGACACAGCACCTTGCACTCACATTCCTGAGATTCTCCTCAAAAAATGCACCACAGGCTTTCTGCAACGCCTCAACAGTAATATCAGAGGTTGTTAAAAAAATCTTAAATGAATAAACGCCTGAAAAATAAACTGCTGATGCGCCATAAGATTTGTAACACAAAGCTGACTTTAAAAAATAGACTAATACATGCAAAGGTCACTAAAATATTTATATTAATGATGGAGCTGAACACTAAGCAGATATTGACTTCTGTTAAGGTGAACCTCAAGATTTATTGGCCTAAGAGGTAAACATTGACTGAGATAAATCCAAGGTCAATATTTACTACCAAGGACAATAAATCTTGGTGGCCTATGAAACATGAAATAAATATATATGTATATACACTTTCATAGTATATCTACAGATATTTACACAAATTCTTCAGAGGAATGATCATCAACCTCATTTTTTACAGCATGTTTTCTTAATTATGCTAGAAAGTACCAATGAACAATTATGGACCACTGTTAAGAGGCATCTATTCAAGTATGTCAGCGCTGATGATATCTTAGGGTGACATCTCTGCTTCTCCAAGTGACTCTCTGTGCCCTCTGAGCCAGGTAAAGGTTTCTCAGACACAAAGAGATGTAAAACTAGCTGCCCTATTTTCATCTTGGCTTGAGAACCCTTGCTTATAATTCAAGCAGCAGAATTACACGCAGCAAAGTAGTCTGAATATTTTTCAAGCTCTGGACTTATCAGCCAGAAAGGTTTCTGGTGGAGCACTTCTGAATTCAATGTACCTTCATCTAAGGTCAAGTTTCTTCCCACGAAAGACAAGCACAGGATGGGAACACCTGGATATTCTGGAAGTGTTTTAACAAGGAGCACTTTTACTGTATTTGTGGTCAGATTTGTATGAGCTCAGAACAAAGATGTATCAATCAAATCGAGCAAAATAAATAAATAAAAGCATTGGATGACTTTCAGAGTTATAGGCTTTTTCCTTGAACTAGAAAAGCAAATAAATTTAACAGGGGTGCTGACAAAAGTAGACCTTCTTCCTCCAAACATTATACAAGATCTAAGCCAAAAGGAAACAGATGACTTTGTGTGTTTGTAGGAAGTGATTAGAGAAGATAGAACTTAATTTATTAAGATGGGAGATGGTGATGCTTTTGTTGACTTTTCAGGTCAAGTGTTAAAACCTTCTGCAAATAAGGCAGTAGATACACTACAACTGAGCCTTAGTGGTTCAGGAGACCAGGCTGTCTGATAGTCGAGTTTTTCTTGTTCTTTGAACAATTGTTTTGGAAAACCAAGTGAGAGAAATTTGCAGTCCTTTCCTGTGCTTCCTGGTGGCCTCTCCTCTGCCAACTGTACCAGTCTGGGTGGGCAGCTGGAGGCTGGTTTGGACCAACCTATACTTACCACCCCAATACAGGACACTGCCTAAAGCCAACAGGGACAGCTCCCACATGACTTTTTCCTACAGAACACTCTAAAAAAGAATAAAGAAAATAGGAAATAAAGGGGGGGGGGGGGGGAAGGAAAGAAAGAAAAGACAGAACAAAGTGCTCTAAAAAAAAAAAAATTTTCATTTATCTACCAGCCTGACAAGTCTCATGGAGGAATGTGGTGCTGTGCAGGCAGTGTTGGCCACTGGATTTGCAGGAAGGAAGAGCAATTAGAAGTGCTGGGCAGGAAAAGGCCTGTTAGCACTCTTACCTTTAACTTAATCTTTAATCTCCTCCTATGCCTCCAACTTGTCACCACAGGCATTAATCACCTTGCAGGTCTTATAGCCAGCTCAGGCTCATTTATATTATTTGTTTTAATGGCCTCTCTCATGCCATTGGTGTTCAGCAGTGGGTGTATAGTTCTGCCCCTATTTCCTGCTGGCTGCTCTGGTCTATCAGAGCCATGTGGTTTATTTTTACACAGGTTTCCTAAGGCTCCAGTATAGCCACAGGTTTCACTGATCGTATCACAGTTGACCTCTACACAAAGTACTCCAAAATAATCCATGAAATATTATTGCTCCAAATATTTTAGAAGCCTCTGAACTCTCATTAATATGAGCACTGTGTATTTCACTGAATTTTATTAATGTTCTTAGTAATTCAAGGAAAGGCAGAACGGCTGCACTCTTAAACAGGATTTATTTCTTAGCTTGCAAAGAAAGGAAAAGCGATTTTCAACTGTACAAAAATTGGAACATGAAAGATAATAAACTGACAAGCAAAAGACAAAATGTCTTTGTACTCTGTCTTCTAAATCCAGATGAGATCTCAGGCTAAGTGTTCTCTCGACAGACAGAACCACTATATAAAACTTATAGCCAGGATTTTCAAAATTAAAAGCCAAAAATCCACATTTATGGGTTTTCAGAAGAACTGATAATTTCAGAACAGTCCTGTTCAGGAAAAATATGATGCCAAAATAGACTCAATTAATAAGCACAACTTTGAAAAGCTCAGCAAAAGGACTGCTATCTCCTCTGAGCAGAATCTGTGTCCAGAACAGGCAGATTTTTTTTCTTGCAAACTATTTACCCCTGTGAGGATGCTCTAGAAAGGACTATCAGTGAACAGTGATAACAATTACAATATTCGGAATATTTATGTTTAATGTCACTTTCTCTTTGAAATAGTGCCCAAAAAATTCCCTTAAAAATTGAGTTATTTTGGCTACTGTGAAAATCCCACTATGAATGCTTAATGTAACACCATATATATTTTATATGGTGAACTCATTTATATGCTGGAACATTTTATATAGTAATTATTTCACAGCATGCAAAACTATGAGGAAATAACGAGGAAAGTTTTGGAAGAGATTTTAAGAGAAGTAGTGACTCAGTGACCTGCTGGGAGAAAAAAAAATGGAAAAGCATAAATGTCTTTCAGTTTCATTTGTTTTAATTAGAAATCTGTAAATCTACTGTCTATTTCAACAGCATTTTGAGGGAGAGACAGCCAAGTTGTTAATTTTCTTGCAACTGAAAACTAAATTTGTCAGACAGCCCACAATCTGAAATTCTTCCTGTGAAAGGCTCAGGAGGGTATATTTTTCCTGATGTGAAATCAGGGCTGCATCATGGATGTCTGACATTTTAATAATCAACTCAGAAAAGACTGAACTAAAAGTCACTTTGTTCATCATCTTTGATGTCTATGGATTGATGTCATCCCAAGGTAACCTGGGCAGCTATAGATTCACCATTAGTCCAAACTCAGTAATGCAAGGCTTGAAAACAAATTTTTAAGTCAAGAATAATGAAAGTCAGAGAGGTAATTGAAAAATGGGACACACTGCAATATCTGCTTTCTGCCTTTATTTGATAACTGATATTCTAGACAAGATAAATCCATCAATTCTTCAAGCAAGCAGGTTCAGTGCTGTGAGGTAAACTGCTGGCTAAAATGGGAAAGTTGATTAAGGAAGAAGAATCATTATGTGTTTAGGGCAATAATTTAAGGTAGATTAACAACGGTTGATATTGCAAGTGGCAGAAAAAGCCCAGAGGTAATTTTATTAAGAATATTTCAAGGCCCAGTCCTAAGAAGTGGAGATGCTGCGTTTGGAGGGACTGCAGAGAGGATGCTTTTGATGACTGAAGTAATAAAGTTGGATTGAAATTCAGTAATCTATCTAACATGAAAGGCCATGCATGTTGAAGTTACAGCAACAATTTCTACTTTAATCTGAATTCATTAAACCACTGGATCACCGTAAGCCAACCTTTTCACCCTTGGCTGGGAAAAAAGTAAAACCACCCTTTATCAGCATGAACTGGGTCACTTTCAAGTGAGCAAGGAAGTGTTAATGCCACTGAAAAAAGTCCTTCTGTAAATTATCTCACTGCAATGCTGTGCACAATTCTAATCAACCAAGAAACAAAGGAACAAGATGCACTTGATTCAAAAATGATGCAGAAAAAAGTATTTTGGGGCAATAAGGGCAATGGAGAGCCTATCTTTTAAAAAGAAGAAAAGACTATGAATCATTTACAGCAGTAAAATAAGTAAAAAACAGATACCATTTTAATTTTTAAGTCCATAGAGATGAGAGGCAAGGGTAGGGGTGAACAACAGAGTTGAAAAAGAGCTACTTTAACTAATGGACAATGAAGCCATGAAAAAATCAACATATATAAACATTTAGTCTGGAAATGAGAAGCTCTCTTGCCATGGGAACAGTAGTGTTGTGGAGCAGCTTTCCAACAACTGCAGCCCAATAAACTGGAGAAAACAAAAACATCTTCATTTAGGCTATATGAGGGATCAGATGACTTGGTTTTCTACAGTATCAGATGGCTGAACTCGGTGATTCAAGAGAACCCTTTCAGATTGTATTTCCACGGACAAGTAAAAAGATGTTTCCTAGCAGGGTTACAAAGAGTAAAACAAGTGCAGGATCGCTGTCAGAGAAGACACACTGATTTCTGCAGCCTGCTCTTGTAACCGAGACAAAATAGCTGGAAACCTCATCAGAATTGTTCCTCTCAACTTTTTAAAAGATGAGAGGCAGTGCCAAACACTCAAAACAATAACGTCTTGCCTTTATAAACAACCTTTAGTATCACTGGATATAAACCAGAGACTTGGACATCTGCTGAGCATGCCTGTTGGATTGGCATCAGTGCTCTCCCCCTGGCTCGCACGGAAGGTGACGGGGTCAGGAATGAGACATCTCGTTCTTCAAAAACAATCTCCCCATTCTGCCACTGGTGGCTTTCAGAATCCACCTCCCATACAGCCGAAGCCTGCTGGATTTTGCCCGCTTCAGGAGGTTTTTAGAGCATCCTCCAGATGCCAATTAAGAGCTGGAGAAACTGCCTAACTGCATGTGCTGTGCAGAATTCCTGACTGTCAGGAGCTGTGTGGAGTTCAGGCTCTTGGCACAGCCATGGATAATGCTGTGTGTCCTGGTACATACTGGGAGCAGATTGTCTGAGACTACTGCAAGAATTTCATTATTACAGATGTAGCTTGGGACTGCCTTTCTCGCTGCTCCCCCAAACATCCTTCTTCAGCCTTTAATCTGTCTGCTAATAAATGTTATTTTTACACCGCTCTAGCCCTCTCTATGTTTTGCACATTCTCACCAGAGATGCAGACAGCCTTTATCCAGACAAACATGCTGGAGGGACAGGGGATGACAGTACTTGGGAAAGGTCAGTACCAGTGGGACAGCAGGAGAACAGGTGTAAGCACCAAACAATGCTATCATTCCCATACTTTCCGAATTTCCCACCCCAACCCCACCCCCCATTCTTCCACCCTTGCAAGGAGACAACCCTGCTTGGCATAGCCCAGCATCATGCTGGATGAGATGCAGAACAAACCAGTGCCACATGCCACGAACTGTTTCTCCAGCTTCAACTAATGGGATGATTAAACCAAAACAGAGTTGTGGATGAACACAGCAACTGGTAAAGGCACTGGGTGATTCAACCAAGTCCAGAGGGAAGGCAGATGTTTGGGTACTGGAATAAGCAACGTGAGATCATTAACACCCAGCTGGTGGATTACAAGAAAGGCAAAGGAAATCTCTGAGGTCTCCTGTTTCTTCCTTTCACCGGTCTGAAGGCCGGACAGAAACATGGGCATGTGTAGGGGAGTGTGAGCTATTTTAACCAAAACATTTCATCCATCCCTAAATATGGTCACAAGATTTTAGATACTTGGCTTACTCTTAAACAGTAAGATTCTGAATTATCTCCAACTGTGTAGGCTGTAAAAGAAAATGCATAAACCAGCAATCCTGCAAACTCCCTAGAAACGTATTCCCTGCCAGTTTTTTTCTCTGTAGCTGTTATATTAATCAGTGTCTTAAGGAATTAGAATGCCCTGTGATTATATCTCTTTCAAACCTAATAAGCAGTGCTTTGCAATTAACTTCAACTCACTCTCCTTAATGTCATTATCTATCATCTAGAGCTTTGAAATACACCAGAGAAAAATGCCAAAATTACGGCTCCATGTCTATGGGCTGCGTTTTCCTTTCACTGAGCAGCAAACAGCATTATTTCAGTGGCATCTTGGTTACTCTCTTAAGATTTCTAACCCAAATGGAAAAAATGTGAAAAGATCAGCTGTTCTCAAAAATATTGCCAGAAAAACATATTCAGGGGATTTTGCCTGAGTCGGAACTCAAATGGTTTTCCAGAATCTGGCCCCAAACCAAAACTCAAGAGATCAGCCCAGATTTCAGGCTTCAGTTTTATATCTTATCAGATAATTATATACAAGTTCATCTTTCAAAGCAACTTATAGGCACATGTGTGTAAGTGTGAGCATACACACAATGAGTGTGACACTGGGGGGCAGTCAATGGATTTTATTTCTGTACTTGTAAATTTATATACCCTCACAGAAACATCTCTCCTCATATGCCACATGAAAGTGTTATATATATGGAATGAATGGTATAAGGTATTATCAACATAAATTTGGAATAGTCAAGTTATTTATAAACAGGCTTTGCAATATCAGATTTTAATTGACGAATGTTGATAAAAATGGAATTTATATTTCCTTTCAAGACTAATAGGCTAGAATTATTTTTTTTCTGAAATTGAACAGATGCCAGAAATAAATCAGAAATTGCAAAGTGGAAGAGAGCTGTGAGGCAGAGGGTTGAGGGCCAGGAGAAGGAGAAAAGTGGAAAATTACCAGAATGTAAACCCAGTGGATTTAAGAGGGAAAGGCAGAGTGGCATCACTGTAAACTCCATGGGAATAGAGGTAGAAAGAGAATCCAAGATGACCAGAAATTATAATCAGTATTGTAAGTCAGGAACTAAAAGCATTGTCTTAGTTAAACCCTGAGTTTTCAGTAAAAATAGCTGCAATATCCTACCAGCACCAAACCTCCAAGCACAATACGTGGATTTTTTTCAAGCAATGTACAGAGCAAATTCAGGTGAGTCTTCTCTTATGTCTCATTTGCATTTCAGAAAACTATTATGAAGTTGCTTTAATAGGTAGCTTTTAATTATGCTGATTTTTCATGCCTTTATGACTGGAAAGCTGGGTCTCTACCAAGAGGCTGAATCTGGGAGCTAAAAACCACTAAGAAAACTAAAAGAAAAGATGGAAACTTTCAAAAAGGACAATTAGGAAAATATACTGGGTTTAAA